>NC_048416.1:9110534-9128121 GCF_013103735.1 Etheostoma cragini | reverse complement strand
TTTACCAGAGTATCTTTTAACACAAGTATCTGTACTTCTACTTAAGTACGGAAAGTGAGTACTTTTGCCATCTCTGGAAATCAGTGGGTGTCAGTCATACAGTTCTCACTCAAAAACAGCCACTAATCCATAACCTCGAGCTCGGATATTATCTTTTACAAGAGAACATATGTTAAGCCATTGACTTCCAGGATAATGACTCCAAGGCTAATGATTATTATCACAAGCCACTTGGCCAAAAATGCGTGGTTTGTTGTACATGCGACAACAAAATATATATTATGTACACACTAAATCATTGTGTCTTAATGTTCAAGTATGGCTTCTTAAGAGGGTTGAACCATATTGATACGTTCATTTTTGAGGGGGGGGGGGGGGTGAAGAGCGCACTGCATTACTGCTTTCCTTTCGCTGTAATTGTTAGGTTCTAAGCAATTTTGTTCAGTTCCCACAGTAACACATACTGCACAACTCAAACTAATATTTGAATAAACGTATTCTTCTCATTTCAAACTACCACAACTGATATGATTGGGATTATAATGTTAAACAGCAGTATGTACTGTACCAACATGTAGCTGAACATTTACCACCCCACTGGGGTGAACCTATGAATGTATTAAGAGAAAAATGCTTAGGCTTCCTCCGTCTTCTGTGTTTTAAGAGCATAGCGGAGTCCCAACGGCCCATTATTCTGAAATACCAATAGTCTGAAAAATGTCCCACTGAACTGAAACCCCCGATGGTCCACACACTCCGCCTATGGCTTTTCCCCCTGAATATGGTTAGTGATCAAGTGATCATTTTAACCAAATGTTGAAATTTAGCAGGCCTCTTTTGAGATGCAGGGCTGCCAACTCTCACGCATTGGCCGTGAGACACACACCCCCATTTCTCACGCTGAAGTGTCAACCCAGTTGGTCAAATTTCCCCGCATTTCCCCGCCTTCAGGTATGACTCTGAGTATCACAGACCTGTCCGTCGCTTCGTGTCCACTCTCTCTGTAACAATAGAGTTAAGCAGCGCGGTTGGTAGTGTAGCGACTTCAGTTCATTTTAGTGGACCCGCTCTGCTGTGGACAGTGACGCGCTGCATACGCGTAGACCTCCGATGATGAGCAGTGTACAGCCTCCTCTAAACTTTGAGACCAGAGACCCTAATGGGCCTCTGTGTCTGTCAGCCGGTCTGAATGAGATCCACCATATATCAGCGGAGCAATGACATGCACAGCAGACAAAATTATAGCTCTCCAAATCTCAGACAACAGAGGTGGGAGGAGTTATATTTTGAATGTGCACAAAGTTGTAAACATGAGCAGAAATCTGAGCTATACTATACTTTATATACAACGATGGGCTACTATTGTGCTTCTCTAACATCGGTGCATCTCTAAATGTTACTGTAAAAATTAATTTAATGTTTCATAAAATGAACAAATAGTTTTTATTTTCCCAGAAAAGTAAATAGAGTAAGTGGGGCACAGAGGATGAGGGCCAAACATTACTGAGCTTTGGCACAAAAGTTAAAGGATTAGAATTTGTGTAAATCAGTGGTTCTCATTCTTTAGAATTTCAGTGGTCTTAGTTGATCCCTCTGGTAGACCAACATTAATTTAACTTTGGGTCCCTGGTCCCTACACCAGGGACCCCTGGACCTTTTCACCACAGACCCAAATCTTCTCAGCAGTTGCTACTGACATATGATACTGTCTCTTCATGTGGTTCATTATGTTTGGCACATTGTCTGGGTCAGTTCTTATATCATGAGAAGGTAATACAATGTGTAATCAAGTGATAACTGATTAACATTAATGTAAATGCTTAATGCCCAAATACCTGTTGATACTACAACAATGCAAAGGCTCTTAACCATACAGTTTTGCACATATCATGTAAGACTTGATTTCTCAATTTTTTTGCTCAAAACCCTCTACAAAGTGCCATTTAATGGTTTATTTTTCAAAAGAAATTCCTGGGGGGCCATACCCCCAGAGCCCCTAGGAAGGTCCCCCTATCCCCCCCCACACATAACAAACCCCAATTAAAACCCTGAAGGATAATGACGCAGAAAGAGCCAAAGAAAAGGGTTTGTACGTGGCTAAATATGGGTTGTTTTTTTAGACCTAATTTAACTAATTAAAGTCACATGTTGGGGCAGCTGATTGTAATGCCTACATATATCCCTTTGTCAAATGAGTCCACCATTTGGCCGAAGAAGACCCGGTAGGGTTGAAACGTTTCCTTTGTATTAAATTATGGAAGCTTAAAGAAGTATTGCGGACGTTACATATTTTTTATTTTTTATTTTAACCTAACCCATGATCTTTCTCTAACCCTAACCCAGTGTTTTATGTGCCGACACCAAACCAGACCTTTACCACAGCATTATCATAACATAAAACCTACAAGACATTTTTAGGAAGCACGTCAGATTACATTTAGATGTTCAGGGAAAAGGAAACTAGAGGTAGTCTAGTCTATATCCAAGGACATCCGGGATTGCTCCATTGCCGCTGGATATTCTGCCTGATGTCCCTCTTTTTGGCCGGATGTCCGTTAATTTACGCTTTCTTTGTGTTGGAATTTTAAACTCCGGTGGATTTAATCGTATTTTGAACGTAGCGCAGACATGCATGGATGGTGGAATTTAGGGGTAAGACTTGAAAGTGGAGGTGTGAATGGGCCCTGAGATAATCTCGTGATTTATGAGTGAAATTTGAACTCAAAGAAGATAACAGGTGATGTTCCTTCTGCTAACGCTTGAAGGACAAACAGATCCGTCTTTATTAGCGAGCTCGCCTTTACATAGCAGCTGCAAATGGGAGCAGCAGCATCTTCATATTACTCCGCTCATCTCCATCAGCAAGAAGCCCAGTGTGTTAACAGCTGCGCGGTGCAAACTAGTCTCACACCGAGGTCGAAAAGGGGGAATTTGGAATGCGCCCCCCCACCCTCAGCTCATCTTGGTTCTCTCACATACTCCTCTTCTCCTTTTTTGCTCATTTGAGGCTCCAGGAAACCGCTGATGATCCATCACAATATTCCTAATGTTCTTTTTTTATTGCACAGCTGTGTGGGAGACACACATACACCATCCCCACTGCAGTATAAACACAAGTTCACAGTTCGAAAAATCTCCGCCCTTTAAATTCTGTCTCTCTGTCTCTCATGGGTTTAGCCAAAGTCTGGGAGGGTTTGCGTGTCAGTGACAGGGGCCTGTGTGGGTATTTATATACCTCTTCTATGAGTCACAGTAGGGGAATCACATTAGCTATGGCTTTACTGTCACCATTGGACTCCTCTACAGGGTCCTCTCTCTCTGTCACTCCACTGCTCCCCTATCTCACTCTCTCTGTCTCTGTGTCTCTAGCCAGGCCCTCTTATTTTAATCCATGGAGATCCTGGGAGAAGTCATGAAAATATTTTCAGCTCCAGATGTCTCTAAATAAGCATTATGACATGGCGGCCGGTTAATGGCGTGTCATATCCTGCCAAGGCTAGGCAGCCTGTGTAAGCACTTCGGGGACTTGTGGGTGGAGGGGGGCTGTTTGGGGACTGGCAGATGATAGCTATGGAGGAGTATTAGCCCACAAGCACTGAGAAATAGCTCAAGTAATGCTGTGAGCTCTGGTGAACTGCTGGTTACTCATAGTGAGGAGCGGGACTACTTTTTGGAAGAGTGAAACCACCAGAAAAACCTAAACATTAAAAAATTGCTCTACAGTGCCATCAGTAATTAAAATATCCACAGTTTACCTTTGAAATGAGACTGTTAGAGCTTAAACTTGTTGATCAATCAAACTAGAGCTACTCTAATGGAGAGTCGGTAGGGTGTCCGTAGGGAGTTGGGTTGGGTTGGGTACCAAAGGGTTGCTGGTTCAAGTCCCCGTACGGTCCAAAGTACAGCGTGTGGATTGGTAGCTGGAGAGATGCCACTTCACATCCTGAGCAAGGCACCGTACCCCCCATCCCCAAAATTCTATAGTATCAGGATCGACTAATATACATGTAACCCATCCGTTACCATGTACTTTATTCCCCCAAAAAACTTTAAAGTAGTTTATGTGTTCTTTTTCCTTTATCATTGACTTTCAAAATAGATAATGTAATATTAATAAAAGAAAGTTCTTTGGCATGTATTCTCTTTTTTTTTTTTTACAAAACCCCGAGCCAGGATATATATAAATGACAGCAATCATATCACAATCATACAGGTTTAGCAGTTTATAGTTGTTAAATAATAGTGTATTTTGCACGCCTGAATTGGATCGGTAATCGGTTCTGGACGATATGAAAGTTCAGATATAGGAATCATATTGAAAATGAAAAAAATGGAATTGAAACATCTCTAAATAAAACACACCCTTGCTCATTTCAAATCACTCAGAAGGTTTGCTGACACAAACTTTTTTGGTCTGAAATGACTAGTAACTCATGGAGGCTAATGTTAGCTTATGATAGGAAATGGATAGATACACATTGATCAGTAGCTGACACTACTGAGTCCGTTCTCTGAGTTAGGATGTGTTAACAAGCATGTTCATGAGCTGATAGCCAGGCGGGGGGACTGCTGTATTATTTTATTGCTGCTGTATTATTTTATTGCTGTATTATTAGTATACTGCTGGGGAAAGGACTGGTACCACATTCATATTTTTTGGTATACTTGTTATTTATTACCCTCTAAGTAGTCTATATCCTTGACATTCCACTTCCAGTTTTGTGTTGCCTTCCCGAGTCTGTTTTGCAGCGGCTCCGTCTGATGCTCAGTGCCCATGACGATTGCGGAAACCACCGTATGTTTTTCTCCCATCCCAGAATGCTGTGTGTACTAGCCAGACCCTTTTTTGGAGGGTTGTGGAGGAAGGTCTGGCAATGGGTGACTAGTGTTGCCACATTCCCAGATCTAGGCAGTAAAGTGGAGAGAGATTATCAGTGAAAGGAGAAAATAAGAGCAATGACAATACCTACTGGAAGGAAATATTCGCATCACACATTAGTTGACAGCACAAAAGAACTACTAAACTATTTTCCTTTGAAAGGGTACAACGTCTTTGAAGAGATGTTGATAAGTCGGGTGGTACATTGCCTGTTTCTTTAGTTTTGCATACGTGTCATTATCCCCATAATGTTTAGCTGCCTTTTGACGACTTTTTCAAATTAGCCATTGCGAGACAAAAATCAATATTGTCTCTTTCCAATCAAGCTTCCTCCCTGACCCCCCCTCACAATCCAAGTGCTAATATCACGGCCTGCAGAACACACACACATGCACGCACACCAACACACACATACACATACACACACACACACACACACGCACACGCAGTCGTGTCTGGCTATCTTTGTGGGGACCAGTCATTGGTTAGGGTAAGCCCCTTACCCTAACCTTAACCATCAAACCTAAATGCCTAACCTTATCCCTTACCCTTACCCTAACCATAACCTAACTCTAACCCCACTCCTAAAACCAAGTCTTATTCCTCAAAAAGCCCTTTAACGTTGTGGGGACCAGCATTTTGTCCCCAAAAAGCTGTCAGGTCCCCATAGGCATACTGTATTCACAGTTTTTGGTCCCCACAAATGTAGCTAAACATGGCCCACACACACACACACACACACACACACACACACACACACACACACACTGAGCATTTACTGTAGAGATAAGAGTTTTCTGAGCCGTTGGTCAGCGAGGTGCTGCTGCTTCATTATCTGCTTGGCTTGGTCCACTGGAAAGCAGCCGGCAAACAGACCCCAGCACTCTCTATACCTAGGGCTGGGTACTAAATTCAATACTGAATAGCCTCTAAAGTATCGAGTATCAAAAAATGTCTTGTCATTCAATACCCAATTTTAATGCCTATGGATTAAATCTCATTAGGGACAGTGAGCCAATAACCAGCTTGCTTCTACCATGACCTAGGGATATGTAGACCAGAAAGGGGGAAATCCCACGCATCCCCCCCCCCCTAGCAAATCGCACCCTGGGTACCGATATTAAAAATCTTTCAACGATACCCAACCTAATCTATACCTCCTTCTCTCAGTCTTCTCTCTGATTAAGCTAAATCTCCACAAAACACTGTCTGTTCCTGTGATTCGTCCTGCAAACATCAAAATAAAACAACACTTTATTGGCATTAATTTGATGCCCCATCAAAAAAGTGTCATTATGCTTTGAAATTCACAAGGAATTAGTGCTGTCGAACGATTAAAAATATTTAATCGCAATTAATCGCACATTTTTATCTATTCTAAATGTCACTTGATTTTTTTTAAAGCTTAGTATTTAAAAAATAAACTGTACATCCGGGAACACAATGCAATCAGGTGTGATCACCAACAGTTAAAAGTTTTCATTTCACAGAAACATTTTAACCCTCTTTGATTTCAGGACAGGAGGCTTTCAGCTGCACTAAGTCAGTCATTTCCAGGATGACCAAACAGAATCTGAACAAACCGTCACTTTCCATTCTCCCTGTTGAACAAATATGATGAGAGCTACGCAGAGCGTAGACTCAGATTATCTGTGAGATAATCTCTCTTTATAATTGGATAATTTAATAACTGCCAGGAAAAGATTTTGAGATCCACTTGTTTTGATTGTCTTTTGCTGGTTAGCTACGGATGTCATTAAATCCTTAATTCAAGACCTGAGGCCATGGACACTTAACTGTACACCTCACTTACTTCGCTGCACCACTGGGAAATGATTTATTAAGCTTTTGATCTAATACAACCGCCACTAGTATGCATTATTACACATGATTCAATGGGACTAACTCCATCTACTCTGCCATTCTAAGCAGAAACAAGACTGTCAAGTACGCCACGCTTCTTAAGACTTTTTGGGAATTGCGAGACAAATATGTAAAGAAGAAGGTAGTGTTTGAAGACGCCTTGTTCCCTGCAGGTGACCCCTCACTCATCATTGTGCATTTGCAACTTATAAATATAAAATATAAGGCTTTGTATTTAGGCCTTCAGCTACCATTGAGGACACTGCAACTGCACATAATTATAGTAGTCCATTCATTTAGACACACTTTTAGGCCTTTATTTAGTAGAACACCTTAGATATGAAGGGGAGAGAGAAGGGAATGACATGCAGCAAAGGGACACAGTCCAGGCGTTCAGCCACACTGTTGACTGTGTTATTTAGTTTGTGCCATTGTGATTTATTGTGATTTACTGTGATTTTTTTGTTGATTATCAATTTGTTTTATGTAGTTAATATTTTGGCTTGTGAAGCACTTTGTGTGATCTAGGACTTAAGTAATTTCGAAGACAGTGTTCCCTTCACTACAACATAGCCACCATGTGGAACCCCATAATCACATAAATATTCACCACTGATTAAAAGATTAGAAATTGAATCTCTCCAGAATGCTAACTGCTAATCCTAAATCCTGAGGCGTAAACAAACTTGTTTTTTTCATCACAAATCAATAAACTCCCCAGAGCCAAACAGAAAGGAGAGGGGGGAAAGAAATCACACACACACACACACACACACACACACACACACACCACCACCAATAACAAAAAGGCTCCTTTAGAGTCTGATTCAGACAGGCTTGGTTGGGACTCTTGGTGTCACTTGTTGACGCTCTGGGTCGGGACGTGTGTTAAACTTGCATGTATTGGTGGAACAACATGACAAAAGCAAGAACAATATGTCTGGGGATTGGGAGTTAACCTGGCAACCTCGTGTACACTGCCAACCTCCTGTGGGGGACGTCTTTGTGCCTCATCTTCAGACAGCTATTGAAATCCAAACTGTCACCATCTGTTTAAAGTTACTAATGTACTCTATTATGGTTACAACAACGAGGCACATACATGTATTCATTTAAATGTACCATGTATAAGGTCATGGTTAGATGGAAGTTTCAATACAGCTTGATACTGATACCGTGACTTTGGTACCTGTTCCTACACAATACTTTTTTCGATACCCAGAAATGATTAGGTCTTGGTAAAAGCATGCTGCATGCTGATTGGCTCATTGATGTGGATGAGATTTACTTCTTAGGTATTGTCTGACGAGGCTTTTTTTCGATACTCGGTACTTTGTCGATGCCTAAATCTCATTGAATTCGTACCCAAGTCTTAGTCATGATTATCTATTGTGAGTATGACTGTGTTTTGTGTGGTACTGTTTGTGCGATATGTACACTTTGTGTGACTCAGCCCTGTGTGTGTGTGTGTGTGTGTGTGTGTGTGTGTGTGTCAGATTATTCTCCGGGTTGAGTCATAGGTCATTAGGATGCTTGGCTGGCTTTCATGCTGCCGGCCTCATAAATGGATGAGGAACGCTTGTCCTTCACTATGGCTGATCTCCATCTTGTAACACACGACATGACATGACACACACACACATACACACTCTTTTCTTTTTTTCTAACCCACATTCATAGACACAACAGACAGGGAAAGAAGACACCGCAAACCACCACTCTCTACCTTCCCAGTGACAATTGCCGATACAACTTAAAACACACCAAAGCGAAACATAACCAAATCACACACACACACACACACACACACACACAGGAACAGACCTTGTCCAACTTGGTCCCATCACGTATCACGGTCAAATCATATTCAGAATGGGCTCAACGTTCGTGATGTGTTCTCCCCCCCTTACGTTTTGTCTTGTTGTTATAAAAGCTGATGGTGTGTCTATGACTGCAAATTATAGCAGTAAACTCAACTCTTCAACTCTGTTTCAGAGACTTCACCCACAAGAGAGATTGCAGTCACTGTTTGAAAGTGTTGATGTGTTCCAGCGTCCAGGGCGAAGCTGCCTGATACAAAGCCATACAATCACACTCTTCAAACAATCAAATGAATCTCACTTGGGCTCCATCATTCTCTTTAGGCAGAAATCCAAATAAATATAGTTCTGAAAATAATCTCTCAAACGGCCGCTCATTTTCTCTTCTCCTTTAAATGAGCCCGATGAGTGACGAGTGCAGAATGTGGAGTATGGTAGAAGAAGAGAGACTGGGGAAAAGGCCAAAATCAGATGAGGGACGAAGGTTGTGAGAAAAAAGGAAAGCTAACAGATAAAGGAAAGAATCAAGCAAAGTGAGTGATGAATGGTGGGTATGCAGTTGATGGAGAGAGAGAGAGAGAGAGAGAGAGAAACTGACAGAGCAAGACCTACGGTAGAAGCACGGCAGAATGACAGGCAAATGAGAGGGGAAGAAAGAGACACAAGTCAAGGAATAGAGCAATGAAAACGACTGCAGAGAGGAGAAAGAGATGCTTGACTGCTTGCGTCTTTTGTGCCTGGCCCGATGGCCCTCGGGCGGGCAAGATGATGGGCACATGAATCAGAGGCTGTCTGCCTGAAAAATGGCAACAAAAAAAGGGGGCTGTCGATTGTCACGAGACAGAGAGAGGAGGAAGAGAGAGACGTACAAAGAAAGACAAGAGGAGGAGAAATGTACAGACGACCCAGATGACAAAACAGAACAGATCAAAAAGCATCATCAGAAGGGGAAGGACAGGAAATAAATGGAAAGGAGAAGAAAGCAGAGGTCAAAGAGGACCATAGGAGAAGATGAAGAGATGGAGAAAAGAGGGAAAGGAAAGGAGGGGAGAAGTGGGGAAAGTTAGGCGGGAGGGGAGGCAAAAAAGAAGAAGAGCAGGAAGCTAAGGAAAGGAAAGAAGGAGGAAGATGACACAAAAGGTTGAGGAAGAGCAGAGGAAGGAAGAGGAAGAAGCTGAGGGGAGGAGAGATCAGAGTGAGAACAGAGAATTGAGAGCAGAACGAAGATGTCTTTGTCTGGGCACACAGTAGACATCTGTGCTGTACAAACAGAGAGTCATACAAATGCGTGGCATGGGAAGAACAATGAGGGGTAAAGAAGGGGAGAGGAGAGGAAAAAGAGGAGAAACAGGAAGCTATTGCCATTTCTTTCCCTCATCTAGAATCTTACTTCATTCATTTCTGCAAAAGCACATTTCCTAACGAACTCTGGTGCGCTTCTCTACGGTTCGTTTGTAGCGATAACTTGATCTCAGGTCTACTGCTTTCTTACTTTACTCTAAAACTTTGAGCTGAATGTAGTCAGGCGTGCTTTGCAATGCAATGTGGAAGATCATGCAATGTTTCTCTCATAGAAATAGACTGCCATCAAGCTTGCTGCTACTGAATTGTCAAACCGGTAGCGGAACGGCTGCAAATCCGCTCCAGAACGGCGTTGGAGTCATTAGGGGTCCATTAAGTCAATGTGAGTATTCTCCCTTGCTGCGGGGTGGCTGCGTCCTGACTCCGTCCCAGCTCCGGCGATCCCCAGCCCTCCGCAGCAGATACGTAGAGCTTCTAATTTTGCCAGACGCCGGAGACCTCCACCGCAATTCAGCATACGGCAGATAGTGCGGGACAGGAAGTTGAGAACAGAAACAAAATAAAACATCAGGTTAATTTTTTAAAATAAAACAGACCGTGCTCACGGCGGATCATATCTCCCTGCACTACACCTTGAACACACAGCACAGAGTTGTTTCCTCTCTACTCCTCTGGATGGAAAAAAACTATTGTTGGTTTGTGGTTCTATTCTACATGAATTTGCGAGATGTTGTGGGTTCTCAAGACATCAGCTACCAGTCATGGCCATAGCCGTTCCACAACAGATCAGACCTGGTGGTGTTGATGGACAATGGAGCATGGAGCCAATCCGCAGCCGTTCTGCAACCGGTGGAAATTAGGAGTCAGCGTAAAGAGCAGCAGAGCAGCAGCTGGGCGGATCTCTCTGCATTTTCCAAATTTGGACGTAGTAGTAGGCTACGGAGCCCTTAAGGTGACATGGAGGGGGAAAAAAGAAAGAAAAAAAAGATCTTGACTTTATTTTGCAATATCTCCATTTTCATTTGAGAGAACTCAACTTGTTTTGCAAGATATCAAGTTTTCTTTGCGAGATCTCACAAATCCAAAGAACACTAAGGCTAACCTAACTAGCAGGTAGCGAAAATCCTGTTGTGCGATTTGCAAGAATCCACGCTCCCTGTTCAGATGCACCAATCAGGGCCGGGGGGGCTGTCTAACTGGGTGTCAATCCTCAGGAACACGCATTCATCCTCCCTCGTGGGGGGAGGGCTTTAGGCAACCGTTTGGGCTTTAGCAGAAAGGAGGGGATGGACTGAGAAGTCCTTGGCTAACTACCTACCCTAACTTTAAGTAAAGGATCTAAATACTTCTTCCCCCAATGATCATTTCAACACATTTCAGCTTTGAAGTTGCTTGTTTGATCATCTGATCCCTGTGAGAGTTCAATAGTCAACCATTGAGCTTCTTTGTTTGTTAAAGGCTGCACATGAATGCTGTTAGCTGACATGAGATCCTCATGTTTGTGTGGGAGAATTCAGTCAACTAATGAATCCAGGGTTGTTAACAAGAGCGCTCAGACTATCAGATGACTCTCAGCAGACATGAACTGTGGTCACCAGCTGACAGGACTAGTGATGTAAACAGCATCATTTATTACTCAAAAGTAAAAAAATTAAATTAAATCTTTGCCAGGTAATATTCAATTTTTGTGTTTTTTTAATACATTTAGAAATTACAAACAATACATACAAACATATGTTAATATGCACTTAAAATGTTTTAGTTTCGCAGGGCTGCCAACTCTCACGCATTGGCTTTGAGACACACGCATTTGACTGGTTTCACACGCTCACACGCCACACCCCCGATTTCTCACGCTGAAGTGTCAACCCGGTCTGTCAAATTTCTGAAAGATGAGTTTATCTATAGATCTACCTGTTGAGTCACTCGTGATCGACTAGTTGTGCTTTCAGAGATTGTGAGGGGTTCAAGAGCGCTCCCTGTCTGTGGAATTTTCAAATTGTCGCAAAATGAGAACCTTTTTTTTCACGAGCCATCCCAGGTGCACTTCCCCGGCTTCAGGTATGTGCTCTGAGTATCAGAGACCCGTCCGTCGCTTCGTGTCCACTCTCTCTGTAAAGATAGAGGTGAGCAGCGCGGCTGGTAGTGGAGCAGCTTCAGTTCATTTCAGTGGGCCTGCTCTGCTGTGGGCTGGGACGCGTTGCATCCGTGCGTAGTCCTCCGAAAAAGAGCAGCGTACAGCCCTAAACTCTGTCAGAGACCCAAATGGGCCTCTGTGTCTGTCAGACGGTCTGAATGAGATCCACCATATTGGCGGAGCAATGACATGCATAGCAGACTATATTACAACTCTCCAAATCTCGGACAACAGGTGGGAGGAGTTATATTTTGAATATGCACAAAATTGTAACAAAGGTTGGCACAAAGGTTAAAGGAATAGATTTTATGTAAATCAGTGGTTCTCATTCTTTAGAATTTCAGTGGTCTTAGCTGATCCCTCAACATTAATTTAACTTTGGGTCCCTGGTCCCTACACCAGGGACCCCTGGACCTGTTCCCCACAGACCCAAATCTTCTCAGCTGTTGCTGACATATGCTGCTGTCTCTTCGTATGGTTCATTACCACCCAGGTTCCTCAGTTGGTAGAGGGCGCGCCCACGTGTAGGGGTTTATTCCATCGTTCAGAGCCCCAGGGTTGGAGTCCACAGTCCACAGCGACCCCCCCCCCCCCCCCCCCCCCCCCCCCCCCCCCCCCCCCCCCCCCCCCCTACACACACACGCTCGGCTCATTCACACACACACACACACAGAACACGGAGAACAGCGCACTCTCTCTCTCTCTCTCTTTCCCTCTCTCTCTCTCCCTCTCCCTCTCTCTCAGTCAATCAGGTCCGTGGGTCTGTTCCGTTAACATTTAGGGTTTCTTCAGCTTCAGTTTGTTTTTAACTTTGGTTTGTAGTTCTTACATAGTAACCAGTAGATTTTCTGGTGAACGTGGGGGTTCAGACATATTGCTTGGTTTGATTGTGACTCGCGTTGCGTCTGCCGTCTGAGATATATATATTTTTTCTAACCTTTACCTGGCTTCATTAAAGTCAATGCAGATCTTAGAAACAAGTTAAATTCTGTCCACTTCTGGGTTAGGCCCCGCCCAGTTTGAGTACAGATACGGATACAGATAGTTCATGTGGTAAACAGATACAGATACAGATAATGCTGTACTCGCTCATCCCTAATAACAACATATAGCATAGTCAGTAAGCTGTAGAGTTTGTGAATGTTTGAGAGCGTCTTCCTGAATGAAGCTACATCTAGACTACTTTGTTTTGTTTTAAAAACAAATATCTTTTAGCTACGTCTACGTATCACTCACGTCCCAGCGGCTCCGGCGTGGACTCTGCTACCCCTGACTTGGTTTGAAAACTTGGGGGTTGATTTGTAGGGTGGAAAATAAATAGCTGGTCTTACTTTTTGCCATTGTTGTTCTTTCTTCAAAATATTTTCTGTATTTTTTAACTTAAACATCCATGATTTGTAACTGCAGAGGCACGTCAAACAATCTGCTTCCTGTTTACACCTGGGCGCACCAGTTGCCGAGAGTGTGCAAGTGGTCATATGTTATGCATTGTCAGATGTGTTTGCATGGATGGAGACTAGTTTTGTTACTGGAGCTAAAATAATCATAATTTTTGTCCAAAAACGTTGCTTAAAAACAAAAATGGTAGTGTATCTAGTGTTAATGTAAATGTAAAAGGAGTGTGGTTTAGACCTACTCTACCTGTAAAGTCTCTGGAGCTTCTGTTTGGATAATATCCTGTAAATACTATTGCATAGAATTTAATAGTGTAGATGTAGCCTGCATTTCCAAGCCTACCCCTAACCCTAACAAGAAAAAAAGAAATCAGAGTAGGGCAGCTTAGCCAAACAAAGCTAGCATTGCCTAAACTGTCTCAAGTGAATAGGTCAGAAAAGAGAATAAAGATAAAACTTTGTCTGTGGAGGCGACAATGATTTTGTACTGTACATTAGCTACTTAGCTCTTAAGTCCGACACACATATAAAAAAAAAATCAAATTGTCACAAGTTTGGAAAAACCAATAAATAAAAAAACACTCGCCCATACTGCCATTCTTCTGCACAAACTGACTTTGCATGAGCCTTGCATTCTTTAATCTGTCTCTCCCCTCTCTCCCTGTCTCTGAACATGTCTCTCGCTCTATCCATGTCAGACTAATGTGGCGCTCTGGCCTCGTTCCAGCACTGTCTCCGTGGAACAGCTGGTTTCAATTAGGTCCCCTTTTAGGTCCCTATGTGCACGTGCACAGACACACTCAGACACACTAAAAAAGAGTGGGGCGGCCTGCTTTCTTTGGCTCAGCGCTCTGTTGAAGTAGTAATTGAATCATTTGACCAAAATATTGGTGGTGCAGTGAAGCATCCAGCGCTGGCTGTGGTCTCCGCTCTGTGTCTTTCCATTAGACTTGGCTGGTCAAGCAATTGCTCAGCCTAATGGAACAGTAATGTGCTATAATAATGCAACGTGGATATGGAGTATGAAGCAACACCAGACTTTGGCTTGTATGGATTTTGAGGGGTTGAACCAGTGTATTAAAATCAGTGTTGGGCAAATACTATTAACTTATTACACCTAAGAAAAAAGTAATTACAATACCTTACTTAGTATCAAAAACAATTAGTTGCGTTCTTCTTAAAAATACTTTTATTACTTTTGCACACTTGCGACTGCTTTATCGGCATTGTCCTGCTCCGTTTCCACCACAGCTGTGTCTCATGTAACAGCAGCATTAAAACAGTATTTCACACTATGATGGTTCAATTTAGAAATTAGACAGAATGAGCAATTAAATATCAGAAGTAGTTAAGTGGTGGAAGATGAATGGATGGATTGGGTTGCAAGTCCCCGGGATCACGAACATGTAATGTAATGTCTATAAACGTGATACCTGCTCGACTCGCCTTGCCTCTACTTGGCTTTTTGGTTTTTCCATGATGAAAAAAAGTACCCGGCACCAGCTAACAGGTACTTTTTTTAGTATCACCTCCGTCAAGGTTCCAAGCAAGCTTGGGCAATACCAAGAGTTGGCATGAAAACCTGCAGACTACTAATTGGTGGGAGAGAATTGTCACTAATCACTGCATCGTCATTGCTAGCGAGCGGTGGGGGGGGGGGGGCTGCATGTTTTTTTGCTGCCTCCAGCATCTTTTGAAACTAAATTTCACACCTTCGACATTCTATGTGTGTGTCGCGTGAGGTCCCGGCAGTTTCCTGTGGCGTCGCTATGACGACCAGCCATGCTCGCCTCACGAATGCAGCGGTACTAAATCTGCAATGCAAAAAAGGAGGACGGCCACCGCAGCCGGGTCCAGTCCTGCTGAGCTGAGCAGAGCTGGTACTAGCAGTGGGCAAGCGCCATAAGGGTTGATGCTCTGGGGACCATTACCACTTACACTAGTTTTAACCGTATTGTTGGTCACATAAACGGTTTGATCTCTTGGTGGAGCTAGAGGAATTGTCGGGGAGTCACCACAATCATGTGGAATCATTATTCATGGATACTCATGCTAAATCTCATAGCACTGTGGCCATGGTGATGATGATAGCTTGCTGTGGACTAAAGAGGTGGATGGACAGACGGATGGACCGACTTCAACCTGTGTGCTGGGCTTGGCACTAAAATACCATGTAAGACAGAGGACGGCCAATTACTTCATGTCCAATGATCCTGTGATATGGTCCAGGAATTTTGGACGGGGATACCTGGTAACCTACGTTGGATTGCAGGGACCTGGGTTCCATTCAGCCCTTGATCATTTGTTCTTGGAGATGGGTCACTCCTAAACAGGAGGGATAGGCACAGAAGAAGCTGGGTCCAGACTAGTTTAATAAAAGCCAGACAGATTATTTTAAAAGGATGGAAGAATGAAGGGGTGCCATCAATCCAGAAGTGAATCTGAGATTTCTGTTGCAAGACTAAAACAGTTTTTGAACGTAAACATGTTCCACCAAAACATATTCTTTCCCGAGGCTATTTTGCAGAGATGTGATGTACTACTTGAGCGATAGAGGGGCGTAATCCGCCGGGGTGATGCTGCGACCGCATGCAACCCGGAAAACAGATCTTATTATACGCTATGTAGTTATGTTGTTGTGTGGGCTTTGGGGATGGATGGCGCGCGTAGCATTTTCCAACACTGCGTGCAACGGGCCGGCCCAGATTAAGAACAGCTATCCCCCGTTTAATCATGCTAGATATGGCCATATGTCTAACACTACATGTCTATCATATGCGTTAGTATGCAATAGATTATGTTCTATGGAGGGTACAATGTCTGTCCTCAGTCCCTATCAGCTCTCCTGGGCAAAATAAGTCTCTTACTTTGTGTCCTTCATTTTTTTCTCTTGCGTCTCCTCTTCTATACATCATCATTTTACTCCACATCCTCCACAGGTCATTAGGAACCAGATATCAATATTTTACTCCCTGGCTTTTATTTCTACATGGAAATATCAAACATATTAAGCCGATGGATGTGCCGTCCCTGGGCTACTGCCATTTGAATATTTCAGTAAGTCCATGAAAGAAGCTTTCTGAATTTTAGATGTGTTTTTATTAGATGAGATTCCCTTCATCGACCTTTCTCATTTTCTTTCTTTACGCCGCTCCAGTTTTCCCCGACAGATGTGACACTAATTGATTTCTTTATTTTTGCTTTTGTTCTTTCAACTATTTCTTCCTCCTCCGTCTTTTCCTCCTACTTTTCTGTCAGCCGTTTGTCCATCTCTGCCTATTTCGTACTCAGTTCTTCTCTCTGTCTTAGTTTCCAATGCTGTATTTTCTGCGCTAGATGTGACAGCCATTGATTTTTCTCTTTCTTTCTTTCAGCTATTTCTCTCTCTCTCTCTCTTTACTTAGTTCTTTCTTTGTCTCTCCTTCCACCCACTTGTTTCATTTTTTGTGCCTGTAGTGAATGTGCTGATTTCCAGCAGTGGAGGAGGTAGAGAGTGCAGATTGAATTGGAGGATGGCTAATAATTGCACTACACTGATTGCAATTTTACATTCAGTTTTCCGGAACAATCAGATTAGAGTGTGTGGGTGTATGTGTGTGTGTGTGTTTGTGTGTGTGTGTGTGCCTTTGGGTAAATGTGTGTGCACCAGCCTGAGATAGTGCAGATGTTGGCAGAAAACTGCAAATCCGCAGCGGCGATCTCATCTCTGTTATCGGTGTAAAAGGATTGTACAGCAGCTGACTTTGCATAAACAATGGGGGGGAGAGGACTTTTTTTTTTTTTCTCTGCTTCCCAAATCAAATTTTGCGAGAAAAACGCCTTTTATCCGAATTAACCGTTGTCCAAGAGACAGAGACTATTCCTCATTCTGTAAATGTGGAAGACACATGTGGTGATATGTGAGTCTGCATATCATAAATCTGCTCCACAGGTGCATGGGAGTACACAGAGGAATAAATCCATGTTGTAAATACACAAGCACATATGTCAGGAGTGATAAATCATTGACGCTAATGCGAAACTAATGTAAGCAGCTGCATTTGACTAGTGCAAACAGCTTTGTGAAGGCAGACAAAACAAAGATTTCCATCACATTTTTTAAATATAATTATATATACCAGCAAGGGTTTAACTGATGTTATTTTTGGATTGTACTGAAGAGAGGCATCCCAAGTGCTTTTATTCCTTATAG
>NC_048416.1:9109298-9110434 GCF_013103735.1 Etheostoma cragini | reverse complement strand
CATAGCTTCAGACTTAGAGTAGTTAATTTTGTAACCTGAAAAACGGCCAAAGGAATTAATTATGTCGACAACCCGTGTAATAGAGGATTCAGGACTATTTAGGTAAAGGAGGACATCGTCACAGTAGAGTGAGATTTTATGACACATGAAACCCACTTTGATGCCTTTCACCAAAGGATCTGCTCTAATGGCCTCCGCTAGGGGCTCCATAGCCAGGGCGAATAAAAGTGGCGAGGCTGGACAACCCTGCCTAGTGCCTCGGCCTACCAAGAACGGGGAAGATCTCAGGCCGTTTGTAATAACAGAGGCCCGAGGGGCAGCATATAATAAAGATATCCATTTAATAAAGTTGTCCCCAAGGTTAAACTTTGAAAGAACACCTAGCAAATAGGGCCATTCAATCCTATCAAAGGCCTTCTCTGCGTCAAGGGAGATGACAAGAGATTTGGACCTTGACGTTGAACCATACTGTATGAGGTTCAATAGTCTCCTTACATTATTACGTGAGTTACGACCTAATATAAACCCAGTTTGGTCCACTGAAATTAAATCTGGGAGAACACCCTCAAGTCTCTTAGCCAGAATTTTAGCCAATAATTTTCGGTCTACGTCTAGCAGGGCTATCGGCCTATAGGAGGTGCATTCATCTGCAGGTTTGCTTTTCTTTAAAATTAGGGAAATGTTTGCGTCCATCATAGTGTCAGGGAGAACCCCAGAATCAAAGGAATGAGATAACATATTAAGAAGGGGGTCAGCCAACAGGTCACCAAAAGCTTTGTAAAATTCAGGGGTCAGCCCATCAGGTCCCGGGGCCTTGTTATTTTGTAAGCCACTGATGGCCTCTTTTACTTCCTCACGGGTAATAGGCCTATTCAGCCTCTCTTTTTGAGTCTCAGAAGCTTGGGGGAGATTAACTGATGATAAAAAAACATGCATCAATTGTCCAGAACTGTGATCAGATTCGGAATTGTACAAGTGTTCATAGAAATCGAGAAATGAGTTGTTTATATCTTTGTTGCTATGGACTCTTGTACCGGCCCTGTTCTTTACAACTGGGATAGCCTGGGAGCCAGTATAACCCTTAATCAAATTGGCTAGATACTTGCTCGGCTTGTTACCAAATTCATATATCTTAT
>NC_048416.1:9098436-9109198 GCF_013103735.1 Etheostoma cragini | reverse complement strand
TTTAAAACCAAATTAATGGAAATATATGTAGGAGCTGGCAACGGCGCGTCTACTCTCTACCCATGCTCGACAGCGCCCCCTGAACAGTTTTTAATGTTCTATCAGACTAGAACTACTCGATAGTCTGCTCTTGAAATTTTTCTCTAATTTTCGGAGCAATTAGGGCAGGATACGGGATAACTGCTTGGATTTGGATTTCAGGATGTCTGGTCACCCTAACACACACACACACACACACAAACACACACACACACACACACATACACAAGCTCTCATCATAACAGGGTTCAAAATAACAATAGTCTTTGAAACTATGTGTTATGACCTAAAATTGGTTGTGACCCATTTAGGTTTAGGTCTAAAAAAAGGGTTAGACATGATGCAATCTGACATATTATCCGTAAACTACAAATACTTAGTTGAATTATCTGTACTTTACTTTGTTATTCATATTTCTGAAAACTTTTACTTTAACCCTACTACATTTCCTAAATAAAAGCTGTACTTATACTCCACTCTTATTAAAACAAGTTTGGCGATTGCAAGTTAATGCTTCTCCATTCCAGTTGGTGACGTGATGCCTGTTTGTTGCCAAGCGGCTACACAAAAAAAAACATAGTCCAAAACTGAAGAAGAAGAGGAGGAAGCATGATAACTTATAGTGTCATGGAAGCACCCGGTGAAGGCTCTGCCGCCATGGTAACAGACAATGACCACCCCGACGACAGTGGTGAACAGGGCAGTGATGAAGATAACGTTACACACCTTTGGCCGTAAAGTTCATTTCAACGTTTTTTTTTACTTTTACTTCTAATACTTAATACTAAAATCAGATACTTTAAGACTTTTACTCAAGTGTTATTCTAAAAAGTGACTTTAAATTTTACCAAAGTCTTTTTCTGGTAGATACTTCTAATTTTACAAAAGGTATTCTTTCAAGTATTTATGCAAGACTGCATTTTAAAAACCGTTATTAGGAACTAATCAATATGGCCCTTGGTTTGCTTGCCTGGTGGAGTGGGGCGTCCCATGTGTGGAGGTTTGTTCCTTGACTCAGCAGCCGGGGGTTAGACTCCAGCCTGCGGCCCTTTGCTGCGGGTCATTGCCCTTCTTTCTCCCCTTCCAGGTATAGGCTGTCATGCCCAAATGGAAGCCTAAAAATGCCCAAGAAATAGTCTTGAAATAAATAATACATTTATGTAAATGTCAAATTGTTAAAACATTATTGTTAAAAATATGTTACAATCCCAGCCTTAAATCTAAGAACAGACCCCAGTATACAAACCATACATACTACATGAAAAACTTGACCATTGTCACTAGCCTGGGCTTTGGGAAAAGACATTTTGTTGAACCCTGTGAGGTGCAGCATCTGCAGCACTACTGCTCATGGATGTACTGTAGGTGAGACAGCTTTGGGTTGTGTTGCATTCATTTGCACATTAAAGGGAGTAAAATTAAAAAAGGATGAATATGGAATAACACAAATGTGGCACAATAATATTGTCATTAGCATATGTCTGCAAGTGGGCCTTTCCCTCAGGATACTGTGACCAAAGAGGAAACAACAACTGGAATCTGAAATAAGCTAAACTCACTGCCATTCGTCAAGTAACAGGAGAGAGCATGTCCTTTAAAGGGATACTTCAACGATTAGCATTAAGCTTTGTATCCGTAGAAACCCGTGAACAGTTTCGAAAGACCCTCCCTCATGTCCCCCTGAGACGAGAGATCTCTGTATTGTGTGTCTGGAAAAAACCTCAGACGACGCATGACTCGTTTTAATATATTTAAATGTGTAAAAGAATTTGAGCCACGGTAAGACGTTGTTTCGTGTATATGGTTGAAATGGCAATAAAACACACTAGAATTGAGTTGAATGCCTTACTGTTTGTCTATGTCAGTAAGCAGTAGGCGTGGCTTGGGATTGGACTCTTTGAGCAGCAAAGCAAGTGCGCTCTGGGATTTGGTGTCTTTTATCCACATGAGCCAAAAAAACCTTTTATGTCTTTTCACGGCCTAGAAGGCATCAATTTCTAAAATAATTTTCACTTTGCTACTACATAAGTGACCCAATTTAAAAATATATTAATCTTTTCAATGGGGTTTTATCCCTTTAAGTTGAGAGTTTCAGGCTGAATCTTGGCCATATTTATGCAGTCACATACATCAATTGCCTGAGCTTCTTTAGGAAAGCCAAGATTGTGTTAATGTAAAAAGCAATACCTTAACCAGTGTTGTGGTCAAGGCCACCTTAACCGAGACCAAGTCATCACAAAGACCAGAGAATTTGAGGGGCTGAGACCGAGACAAGATCAGACCAAGGCAGGGCGAGACCAAGTCAAGACCAGGACCGACCAATCCGAGTACCACACTGTATGACACAATATAATGTGCCATTGGCACTCCTTAAATTGATCTGAATGGTCCACATTCTCACAAAAAACATCCACATAAAACAAATAAACTCCTTCTAGTTTTGGTAGCCAGATTTTATTACTGAGGATTTGGCTGAAATCTTCTACACATTCACTTTCTTGGGTGTGTGTGTGTGTGTGTGTGTGTATGTGTGGCGTATAATGAACCTAGGGGTTAATAACACATGGGTACCAAGTCGACCATCCTCTGAGATGTGTTTTCATGCTAATTGAATGTGACCAGTGTTAGCACAGACACCTGATTAGCTAATGACGCTAGTCTTCATCTAACACACACAACACAACCACATCTAAGAGCACATCTGAAGCTCCCAGCCGGAGCTGCACTCTGATGACATTTGGTGTCTTGATCTTTAATTTTCTTTGTTCATTTTTTGTCTTGTGTTATTTAACAAATATTGTTAATATTGAATAAATAATATCTTCCATTATGTTTTCTCTAGTACTTAACTTTGATTTATCATATGTCCCTGCAAAAAAATTATACCTTCATTGTTGGCTTGCTAGAAAGACATGTTGCTAATAAAATACCTTCATTGTTAGCTTGATAGATAGTCATGTTGCTTACTTTATACCTGCGTTGTTGTTAGCTTGCTTGATAGTGATGTTGCTAATAAAATACCTTCATTGTTAGCTTGCTAGATGGCGATGTTGCTAATGAAATACCTTCATTGTTAGCTTGCTAGATAGTGATGTTGCTAATTAAATCTCTTCATTGTTAGCTTGCTAGATAGTGATGTTGCTAATGAAATCTCTTCATTGTTAGCTTGCTAGATAGTGATGTTGCTAATGAAATACCTTCATTGTTAGCTTGATAGATAGTCATGTTGCTTACTTTATACCTACGTTCTTAGCTTGCTTGATAGTGATGTTGCTAATGAAATATCTTCATTGTTAGCTTGCTAGATAGTGATGTTGCTAATGAAATACCTTCATTGTTAGCTTGCTAGATAGTGATGTTGCTAATGAAATCTCTTCATTGTTAGCTTGCTAGATAGTGATGTTGCTAATAAAATCTCTGCATTGTTAGCTTGCTAGATAGTGATGTTGCTAATGAATAACCTTTATTGTTAGCTTGCTAGATATTGATGTGGCTTTACTGAAAACCAGCATCTGCTGTACAATCCTTGTTTGCAATGTATCAGTATTGTAACACTTCGATGTGCTACAATATGTTCCTGTTAAAATAAAACAACACTACTTTTACAACACTATCACTGCACAACAAGAGACTGGTCAAACTAGGCTTTATTTTTCTGTTTTTCTGCTATGACATGATGTCCTCTGCTTTAGGTTTGCAAAGTATTCAGCATTTTACCATTGTCCATGACTTAGCCTTGCTCAAAGTGTTCATGTAGCCTACTTGTATGGTGTACCTTCCAGGCTTTAACTTTACGCTTAAAGAAAAGGTATATTTCCCAGAGAGTGGACACTGTTTAGATTTCTGATCATTAACAGATGAGGAAGCTGACCTAGAATACTGGAAGAGAAGATTTTTAATGCTATGGAAACGTTGCAGAGTGATGCCACAGATTACAGCTGGAATACATGATGAGTAATTTATGAGTTTTAGGCAATAACGTTTGCATGTTAGGACATCATGATCACCTCTTACATCTTCTTTCTGCTGTTCTTTCTCTTCTTTCTGGTTCGTGCTGTCACACAGCAGCGTTGTCAGACTACACAAAAAGAGCTGGATGGACTGATGGATGAAGACAGAGAATAGAAGACAGCTTACATCCTGAAAAAAAGAGAGGTGGTAGCAAGGCTCTTGGAGAAATAAAAGGGTCACGTCATTTTCCATCTCTTCATGTCTTTTCTGTTCTCTTTCTTCTCCTCTTCTTTTATAATGGTGTTGATGCGGAGTGCTTTTATGTCTGCACCCCCAAGGACACAGCAGAAGAGTGCCTTTCCAATAGCCCACTGGAGCTCTCCTCCTTTTATAGCTTTATCTATTCTTCCATCCATCCACCCTCTACATCCCTCCATCCTTGTCACCACCGGTGCTCCCTTCCAAACTTCTCTCTGTAGGCGCCTTCGAAATAATTGCCATTTTTATTGTCCCATTGCACAAAATGGCAATAATGTATCTGCAGGGGGTTGACTGGGCTGTTGATCAATACCAATTACTCAATGATTGGTCGGCCAGCTGCTCACAGTTCAGTCTTTCGCACTTTCGCAGTCTTTTCACTATGTGGTCCCTGCCGTGTTTTAGAACTAAAACTCACATATGAACTACTTCACACTCCAAATCTTCTTTTTTTTTCATCAAATGGAGTACGATTTTAGAGCAGTGTGGTCAAATGAAGCTTCATGAAGCTTTGTGAACCATTTTATTTATTTTCCGAGCCCACTAGATGGCGCTCTTGGTTTAAAGAAAAAGGCAAAAATTAAGGCAATTAAGTGTTTAATCCTTGTTGAACAGAGAGCGCCATCTAGTGTAAGTCTCCTTTAGCGTCATAGTTACATGTGCTTAGTCAGGACTCTTGGCGTCACTTTTTGACGCTCTTGGGACTCACTTTTAGCCCTTTGGCGCCACATTGAGATGGTCATGGTCAGGACACTTGGTGCTCGGGGTCAGGACGTACGATTAACTGACCTTCGGGACAAGAAGAAGACAGTTAGATTTAGGAAAAGATGGTGGATGGGGTTACAAGATGTACGTTTTAGTGACACGCAGGACAAGAAGGGGACACAAATCCGGTCTCCTGGGTGAAAGTCCTGTGTTTTTTTAATTTATTTTTTTATGGCCATTTCCACCTTTTTTCATTTTCTACAGCTTTAGTTACCAGCCACTTTAAACATAAAGATTTTTGCACACTAATCACATGTAGTTTATAAAATCTAATGTTTTATTATAATTCAAACTAGCCAACACGATAACTGATTGCATCCTTTCCACTTTCCAAAATGGGAAAATGTTTCTTTACTTTTAATACTTTAACTCCATTTTCCTGATGATACTTTTGATACTTTTACTTAAGTAACCTTTTCAATGCAGGACTTTCACTTTCACAGGAGTATTTTCACAGTGTGGTATTATTACTTTTACTTAAATAAAGGATCTGAATACTTCTTTCACTACTGCTCCCGTCCTGCAATTTAGCATTGTCATCTACTCCTTTCCTTTCTCTTTTATATTTCTTCTGGTTTCTCCTCTCCTTTGTGCTCCTCTTCTCTCCTGTCTTGTCCTTTCATCACCTACTTTTCTTTCTCCTCTTCCCTTGTTTTACTCCTTCCTTATTTTCCCTTTCCTGCCTCGTCTTGCTCTCTTCTCTCTACTCCTCTCCTTTCTTTCATCTCCTTTTCTATTTTCCTGTCATCGGTCCTATTTTTGTCTCACCTCCTTTGTTCCTTTCCTTCTTTCCCCTTCCCTCCTCCTATCTCCTTCATTTTCATTATTTCTCCACTCCTTGCCTTTTGTTTACTCTTGTCCTATCTCTAATATCCTCCCCTTCTCTTTCTTTTTTCATCTATTACCTTCTCTCTCTCCTCCATTTCCTATCCATATTTCACTTCACTTTCTTTCTTTATTTCTCTTATCCTTTCCTCTCCCCTTCTCCTTTCCTGATCTCTCCTCTTTTCTTCTCTACCTTTGATTTCTTCTTCCCTTCTGTCCTTTCCACTCTTTTCCTTTCTCTCTCCTCTCCTTTTTCCGTCTATTACTTTACTCCTAGTATCGCATTGCCAGACCTTCCTCCACGGCGCTGCAAAAGAAGGTCTGGCTAGTCCACACACCACTCCTAGGATGGGATGGGAGAGCATTTCTGTAAACCAATCACAATTGTCATGGGCGGTGCTTAGCGCCAGACAGAGCCACGGTGTCTCTGCAAAATAGCCTCAGAAAGGAACTTGTTTTGAACATGAGTACGTTCAAAAGTCGTGCAAGAGATTACTCTGCGATCTGAGGAGAAGTTAACCATATTTCGGCGGCACCTGAACAATCCTGAAAGTGGAACGTTGTCAAAATAGACTCCTTGACTCCTCTTTTGACCCCACTTTTTTGTCTTCTTCCATTTCCTTACCCCCTTTTCCCCCCTTTCTCCAGTCCTTGCATTGCACTTGCTTATTCCCACTTGTCTTCTCTATATCTCCCTTTCCCTCCACTCCTGTCATCTCTTCTTTCGCCTCTCTTCTATTACACTTTACTCCTCCTTTGATTGTCCTCTCCTCTCCCTGTCCTTTTAGATTTTGTCCTCACAACCCCATTTTAGTATAGATGCTTTCCTGACAGTCTCCACGATTGAGTCTCTGGGTTAAGAAAAGTTGAGTGATTTAGGAAGGGACATGTCCTAATTTTTAACCCCTCGGTGCGTATTTGGGTTGATATTGAACCTCTTGCATATATAACCCAGTCTGTGATGATGTGTTGCCTCTGTGAGACATTTATTACAGTCTCCTTCTTCGCCCTCTATCAGTCTTTCCACATCTTCTTTGCCCTTTTCCTCCCGTGCTCGCTTCCATTTGGCTTTATTTCCTTCCTCATTACCCCTCCCTCCCTCCCCTCTTCCACTCCGTCCCGTCTTCTCCATCCCGTCCGCCCTTCGTCTGGTCTCCGTCCTCCTCAACCGCTCTGACTCCTTGTCGTATTCCCGGGACTAAAACCATCACAGACAATTAGCGCCGATGTCTTTCGCGCCGAAGGCCACAGAGGGGCCGAGGAGAAGTGTGTCTGGGATGCGTGATGTGATGAAACAACGGGGGTCTCCGAGTGCCCTTCTTACCAAATGCCAACATTCTCATTCAATTTCTCCTTTTGTCGCTTTCTCTCTGCCTTTTGTTTTCAGATTTACATCATCATCAGTGCAGCTTTGTCTGGCTCCTACAGGGGAATGAGGTATTCTGCCCATTGTCTTTTCTCAGCCTGAGGATCATCTGAGTTCTCGACTAAATGCATCTTTGTCTGAGACAACGCACGGAACACAACTCACAGACAAAGCTCCCTTACCAACTGTTGTTCGTCTTATCAGAGAAAAACAATACAATAAAGCCTTGTGCCCTGCTTTCTCTACTTTCCCGCATCTTAATTTGTGGATGTCGGGTCTTACCCGCCTGGCCTTGTCCTTTCAGCCACCCATACACAAAGATGTCTGGGAGCAAATGTAGGCCAGGGAGATGCAGGGCTACCGGGTACAAAAGGCAGTGGAGGTGGACGGATGAATGGAGGGCAGGAAGAGTTTTCTCTTCTCCCGCCTTAAATCACCAGCAACCTCCGACCGAACGCCTTCCCGCGCCCGTGCAGACGATGCATACTAATTAGGTCAGACGTCTGCCTCCTTGGAAGACAGAGCGGGGCGACTGTCTGTCCTTTTGTTTCTCCACCCACTCTTTTTTTATTTCCCACTAAAACATTAACATGGATGAATAAATGTCCTTCTCGGGTGTTGCCAGGCATGCTTTGCATACGAGAAAAGAGATGATAGATGACGAACCCCGCTGTTTTTAGGGAGCTTGTCTCCACTCTTCATTATATTTCATTGATGGAGTAAACTCTGCACATACATAATCACCTTTGATTAATATCTGTTTGTTAATTCTCCCATTGCTTGGACTATTGTATTTACATTTTTGACTTCATTCTCCTATTTGGTGTTAGTGGCCAGAGGAGCCACCACTTCACCAAATTAGTCTCAGGTCACAATTAATATTTTTAACCTTGAATAATGAGTTTCAAAGCTCAGTGAGGACCCTATCGGGTAATTGGGCTATTATCAAATTTACAGAGTCAGCTGAGATCTAAAATCTTCTCTCAGTCCTAGGATTTACTAGAACTTTCTCAGTTTGACCAAAGTAGTCCGGAAAAGCATCCTTATGGTACGTGTCCATATAATATTTCTGGACACGACCATTATGTATGAAAACAACATATTAGGCAGGAAGGATCCTTTATCTTGACGTTCCACTGACAAGCAAAGAAAACAAGCTACACCCTCCTACAACCGCGATGGCTGCACCTGATTGGATTAATGCGGCACGTGGGCCTGTCTGCTCCCGGATTTCAAAACCTACCATACTGTTGACTCGTTTGGAAAAAGATCACTTACTCTCTGAGAATAGTTCACAGAAATGTGTTTCTAAAAAAACTTTAGGCAAGAAATAGGCCGTGCAGTTGCTGAATCTGTTTTCATTTCAGATGGACAACAGTCAGTTTCAAATATATGGGTCAGCTTTTGAGAGGCCTTGAGCCATGCCGACCACTCCTTGTTTGCTTAAAGTTGCCTTTTAAAACTATTATCGATCTTTCGCTTAATTTTTTGTTCTATAATGGCTAAGGACATTTTTGGCTGTCTTTTCAGGGCTTTATGTCAACCAAATAGGCATGCAATAATACTTTCAAATATCTTTGACTTTTTCGACTTTTTCGATCCAATTCCTTATAGTTCTTTATTTCTTGTATTTCTACTCTATTTATAATATTTGTGCAACTGCAACACAGAGTTTCCCTTCGGGGATCAATAAAGTATTTCTGATTCTGATTCTGATTAAATAACAGCAATGTCAATAAACTACACACGTCTGGCCCTTGATCTGATTCTCATTTGGTTCTTGGTGAAATTGTGTCTGACACCACAGGTTTAAATTGTGCGTTCCTACAATGTTTCTAGAAGACATGGAAAGATTACCATATAGGCATACAGCATAGGACCAGGGGTCTTAAAGGTGTCCTGCCACACAACACCAATTTTACTTGCATTTTTTTTTTAAACTGTTAGGCCCCTATGTGCTAGTGTCATGTGGTGAATGTGAAGGTGAATTGCTACCTCCTCTGTCAGCGCTAGCCACTGAAGAGAAATGCCGCCATGTTGTCTCAGTTCATTACTATTCATGAGCTCGCCCAGTTCCACTGTGCAAAGGATACTGATAGCCAGGCTCTCATTGGCTAGCTGTTAGCGAGCAGCTTAGCTCGTTAAATATTAATGAGGATGGCAGAACAGAAAATCTGAAAACTTTCCCTCAAAATTACCAGCTAACGCTAGAGCTAGCTTGCCAGCTTGGTTACATTTTTAAAAACAAATCTAGTCTTGCAATTTGTGACCCTACAAGATCCCCAGTGTTTACATGTTATGACCGTCTGCAACGTCTGATTTGAGATGTTGTCTGGCTTTAGTTAATTTAAAGTCTGTTGAAGTCTTCTAGTGTATGGAAGGTATATGATGTAATGCACGGCTGTTGTGTTAGAACTGCATAGGTGCACAGGTACACCTGTGATAATGTGGCAAGTGCATCAAGCAACGCATTCATCTCTTCTGCCCTGCCCTTTATGCCTGTGACATTTGGCATTATTTTCATTCTTTTAAATTGCAGTGCGTGGTTGTGGGAAGAGACATTCATGCTCTCTCTTATCAGCCGGGAAGTTTTTCAACTGACTCGACATCTTGTTCCCTTACTTTCCCAGGGATCAGATTAGGGCAGCTGGAGAGATAACAAGCAGAATCCAATTGACATTAAAATACCTCATGCCTCATATGGGAAAACCAAGAGGGAGAAGAAAAAAAAAATTCTTCCAGGGGCCCTCTGTTTAATTGCATTATTGTTAACGAAGTGCTGATGCAATTACGAGAAAGAGGCCTTTTTTTTCTCTTTCTTCTCATGGGAGTCACGTCAGTTTGAGCCCCGGACCGAGGTCGTGAAATCACAGAGCACTCATTCTAGCCCTGCTTCTCTTCTTTCAAACACACTTACTGTCTCACCAGCTTTGACGTTTGGCTTTTCTGTGCGCCGCACGTCAAACTCAATCACCCTTCATCATGCAACATTGTCAGGGACGAGCAGTGAGGTCTCTTTTGAATTTGTGCATTTGTGTTTGTGCAGGCGAGTTTGAGATGCAGCAGATAATTTGTTTATTTCAGTGTCAGAGGAGCGGCTGTGGCGATCGGGCGGGCTTTTTGCCATCCTACTCACTTCTTGGATTAGAGCGGGTATAATCATGCCGAGCATGAATATTCATGAGTTGAGGATCTGAGAGTGAGAGCGAGAAAGACTGACAGGCCAAAACAGACAGCCAGAGCCACAGACACCCCTCCAAGTACTCACACACAGTCAAAGTAGCATTAGTTGTGGAGTAAATAGCATGCACACATGATCGTTTAAAACATCCTCATGTTTACAAATGCAATGCTCACAGTAGCTCTATAACCACTTAATCATTTTCAGAAGACATCACAGAACACATAGCATTAACTACTTTGTATATTTTGCCTTAGTTTTACAGTAAAGATCTTGACATTCAGTTTTTTTGTTGTTGCTCCCAGCTGAAAAATAAATGTGCTAAGTGTACTAAAATTTAGCATACTTTTGTGTACTTGAAGGCACACTAATCATTA
>NC_048416.1:9093408-9098336 GCF_013103735.1 Etheostoma cragini | reverse complement strand
TAAGAAAAAAAAAAAAAAAAAAAAAAAAACTGTTCATGATGATGGAGTGGTCCTGCAGCCAGCTCCCACCGGCTGCTCATTGGCTGCATTAATAACAAGCATTGCTATTTTTCATTCATTCATTGTTGAAATGGTTGCACAGGCTGGGGTCCAAGGACCCGATGAACATGTAGCTAAAAAGCAAAAGGGGTTTTACGTGATGCAATCAAAGCGTTTTGCAATGTGGGAGTTTGGTATTTGGATTGGAAGTTGCTGATGTTAAAGAGCAGTCATTGTATTTGTTTTATGTGTTTCATAATAACACTTGAGGCTCGTTCCGTCCCAAATTTTACCCATTCTTATCTGGTCTTCCTGGTATGTGTGTGTGTGTGTGTGTGTGTGTGTGTGTGTGTGTGTGTGTGTGTGTGTGTGTGTGTGTCTGTGTGTATGCGTGTGTGTGTGGCGCTCTAAATTACAGTATACCGATATCCATTTTGTGGACCCATTTGGCTTCTTGTTGTGCCAGCCTGTTACCCGTCTGCTTTGACACGTCTGCCACCCAGCTGCTTTATCTTAACCATATTATCACTGATTCCCACCACAAAAGACACATGCACACGGCCTCCTACACATTTGTCATCACATTAAGCATGTGCCATTGGAGGTCTTTTGTCCCATGTGGAGACAGGGTTTTCTACAACTTGGCCTTTTGTTTGCAGGCCCCTGCTGCAGAGCCACGTAACCAGACAATGGGGCCATTGAAAGTGAATTTACCCTGACACACTTGGCTGTGTTGGGGCATGTGGGGGGTGGACTGGCACAAGGAGCAGTAGGGAAATAGTACTAAAGGATGTTAAGGCAGGAGCATGTGTGTGTGTGTGTGTGTGTGTGTGTGTCTGCGTATGTGCGTGCACTTTGACTGATATTTTGGTATCCAATATTATCAATTAATCCAATTAATCTGACAATCTGTAAAGGAAGAATAATTTATTCTACCAATGAGCATTGTGTTGATCAAAAGACTATATATTATTTTACTGTTATAGTAACGTAGTAGAGTTAGCAATAATACATAACTACTAATAACCTGACCAAGTAGAGACTATAACGACTTTATTTCCACCATCTGTGACAGTCAGGAGAAATTAAACAGGACAGACGAGAGCTGTGTTTTTATTGATGTGAAATTATAAAATAAGTTGCTTGCTGCTTTGCAAGAACAACACAATGTTACAGGTCACATTTCTACACATTTCATTTGTCTAACAGGTAGAATTGCTGTGATTGCAACACTTGCATGACTGTGTATGCAGCATCATTTATGAACTCCAAACAGTGGAGTTGACTAACACAAAGGACGTTCCTGTTTACGGTCAGTGTTTGTCATCAGTACTCTTTGTGTGTATTCTTGAGGTCAACATGTTGAATGCATTTTCTTCATCATAAAAACATTTGCAAAGCCAATTGTAACATTTTGAAACCTGCATTGCATCCATCTAAGTTTACTTTAACAGTCTTGTATTGCTTGGTTTCTGGCTGTGCTACTCCCAGCGGGAAACAGCAGGCAAGAATGTAGTGTTGTACTGTGTGTGTGTGCACCTTCTTGCACAGGGTGGGTGTTAGGTTTGGACTTTCCTATCTTGTGTTTGATTGTGCATAGTACACTTCAAAGATATTCTTAAGGAAAAGGACATTTTAAACTTTTATTTTTTAAAGCAATTCAGCTTGAAAATCCCCACTTCACAAAGGAAGAAGGGATAAAAACAAAAATCTGTTCAACTTTCCACCAACTGTGGAACAGCTCCTCCGCATGTCTCCTTCAACACCCAGCAGGTCCGGATTTGTTGCGGAACGGCTGCGGACCATGACTGACAGCTGAAGTGACGAGGACTCACGAGATCTCTTGTAATTCACGTGTGATCGTGCAACACAACAGGATGTACTTTCTATAAACAGAACCACAAAACCTCTGACCTGTTGACTTCAGGCCTGTCTCCGCCCATTATGACATTTTCAAGGTATAGTGCAGGGAAATGTGATCCGCCGTGAGCAACATCTATTTTATTTTGAAAATGAACAGGATGTTTTATTTTGTTTCTGTGCTCGACTTCTTGTCCCGCACTATCTGCGTGTTTGCTTCGGAGTTGAAATGCAGCCGTTCCGTAGTTGCTGTGAATCAGGGTTAGGACACACACTCCCGCGACTATACTAACACTCCTGCTCCGTCAGGGCTCAGATTGTTGCTCTGTTGTGCTTCTATTCCACAGTCTACACTGACGCGATTCAGCAGTTTTCAGCTGTGTTAATTCCCTGCATTGCCTTGCACGTGGGAGGCATGGAGTACAAGCCAATGCCAAAGATTTTTCTGCCCCAAAAAGTCTTAGATCACATTAAAGCTGTAAACGGGATGAACAATTTCCACAATCCCAAGCCTGTGTCTGTATTTTCTGTTTTTTCTTAGAAAACTAATTTTAATATTTATAAGTGAGTAGATAGTGTTTTTTTTTTCAGTTGCATAAGAGTGAGTCTGTCTGTGGACAAAAGCATGATGGTGTTTAATGTAATCCAGCCCAGTCAACCAGGGAATTGTTAACATTCATGGCAAATGCATTAATCTCAATGTTAAGTCTAGCGATATGGTTGCATTTTTAGACACAGTTAGGAGTCAAGCACTGACAGATAACTTACGCTTGCAAATAAACAACTGTTTAAAAGGATACATCAATATTTGAAGCTCATCCTTCTACACTGTAAGTTAGTGAGATGTTGTCAAGATCATTTTAGATGGAGTCAGATATTCAGGCTACATTCAGACTGCAGGAAAAAGTGGTTCAGATTTGAATCAGATGTGTTTTGCTCAGACGGTATGTGACTCAGATCTGTTTGTTTTTTGTCATAACAGGGTAAACAGCGCATGCAATGAGGTGTCCTGACATGGATGAGGAGGGCCATCAGTTCTACAGTGGCTTGAGAAGGTTTACACACTCATGCTAAAGTTGATTTAAAAGAGGAATAAAAAATATCTTTTGGAAATTGATCTTAATGCTTCAATTCAAAAATGTAGGAAAGTCCAACCTTTAAGGACACCATTTTTCTTAGTGAATGAATTCTTTTCATAAAATACAGGGGGCATAAGTATACACCCTACTATGTTAAATTACCATAGAGGCAGGCACATTTTTTATTTTTAAAGGCCAGTTATTTTATGTATCCAGGATACTATGCCTCCTAGTAAAGTTCCCTTGGCCTTTGGAATTAAAATAACCCCCCACCCCCATCATCACGCACCCTTCACAATACATAGAGATTGGCATGGGGGACTTTCCATAAGATCATCTCTCAAATCCAACCAGCTATTAAGCTAACTTAAGCTTTATTTTAATTCCAAAAGCAAAGGGAACTTTATCAGGATGCATAGTGTCCTGGTCCATGAAATAACTGGCCTGTAATAATAAAAATGTGCCTGCCTCTATGGAAATGTAACATAGGGGCGTGTATACTTATGCTTAGGGTCCTGTATTTGAAGGAAGAACATTTATTTATTTACAATACATTATTCATTCACAACGAGAATTGGTGCCTTAAAAGGGTGCTTTTTCTAAATATTTTGAAATAAGGCATTACGATCAATTTCCAAAAGATGTTCTTTTATTCCTCTTTTTATTCAACATTAGCATGGGTGTGTAAACTTTCCCAAGCCACTGTACATATTCGTACAAGTTAGTTTGCGTGTTAAGAGAACATAGAAAAAAGGAGCAAAAGATGGGTCTCTTCACAAGTTCATGCAGCTGGAGTGCCAGAAGAGACATTAAAAATGTCTCAGTGGTGTTCAAGGAAAGCAGTCATACATTGCGTATCTCATGCTCACATCTGCTGTCTCCGTCCTCCGCTCAGTCTCGTCAGTCTGTCCACATCAGGACACCAACACCTGCCAGCGTGTCCATGAAGGTAACACCTCTCTTCATCATAGATCAGAGAATTACAATAATCACTTCTCAACTTCCAATCCACATCTAGCAATTGTTTCACCCTGAGCATACATTAGACTTAAACCACTAACACATGCCTGTGGCATTATATGAAGAAGAGGCTGTAAGCTCTGTACATGAGCTATAAAAAATGTAATCTCACAGGCGACTGAGCACATATACTTTCTGCTGGGCTTCGCATCATTGCTTAGCTTTCAAGGAATTTACATGCACTGTACCAGTGCACTATGAAGTGTATCAGCTATTAGTGAACCGAGGATGGGTGTCAACAGGCTCCTTAGTTTAGTAGATAGTGTGGATTTCAGCAACTTAATACGTCACTGAATGAACATCAGGACCCTGATGACTTAATTGACACGCAGCTTATGACAGTTTTACCATAACAACATGCTGCATTCCCTTCAGCCGGGAAGGCTGAAATATCAAGAGGCATGGGTGTTGCAAATTGATTAAAGGGTCCTTTGTTTTGTTCTTTCAACCTGGACCTTTTTTTTACCATATTAACGTTATTGGGTAATTGCCCACCTTCGCTAAAGGTGCTGTTTTGCCACTGACAGGCTCAGATTAATATTAAGTTTTATCATTATCATAGTAGTGATAAGTGTCTGACAACATTATGGAAAGGATCCCTGCAGAGATAGTTCTTTTTTTTAAATGTAAAATCTGTGGGCGCCTGGGTAGTTCACTCATATGTAGTTTATGGTTTATATTATATTATTTTATTATATATTTAGTATATGGTTTACTACTTGACGCAGAGGGAACTGAGTACGTTCTGTCTCAAATAACATCTAAACAATAATAACTTGAAAAAATATCCCTTTTAAAGTACATTTAGAACCAATTACAGAAATGTGCATTTACTTTAAATGTCTCATGACGTGGTGCTCTTTGGATGCTTTTATATAGACCTTAGTGGTCCCCTAATACTGTATCTGAAGTCTCTTTTATATAGACCTT
>NC_048416.1:9073523-9093308 GCF_013103735.1 Etheostoma cragini | reverse complement strand
TCTCTTTTATATAGACCTTAGTGGTCCCCTATTACTTTGTCTGAATTCTCTTTTATATAGACCTTAGTGGTCCCCTAACACTGTATCTATGTGCCATTTCCTTGACCAACTGCCACTTTGCTCGTTTGAAAGCCATGATGTCTCTCGCTCTCTCATGGGTGGGCCAAATTCTCTGGGTGGGCAAAGCAGAGAAAGGGGAGGTAACTTTGCACCTTATGACCTCATAAGGAGCAAGATTCCAGATTGGCCTATCTGAGCTTTCATTTTCTCAAAGGCACAGCATCATACCCAGGGCTCGGTTTACACCTATCACCATTTCTAGCCCCTGGGGGACCATAGGCAGGCTGGGAGAACTCATATAAATGTTAAAAAAAACTCATAAAGGGAAATCTTCATGCCATGGGACCTTTAAGATTGATCGCAAGGTAACTCGGACAATGATTTATCGCAGTTCAAAATGTTGATTGACAGCCCTAGTAAAAATGGATCTCATATTCAGGTAAAATTCTATCTCTTTTCTGTGATTCTTCTCGTCTACCAGCAGCAGATCTTTTTTTTCTTCTTCTTCTGGAACTCTTTCCTTTTGTGAGAGACTTGAGCCAACGAGGCCATAGTGAGGACAGAGTTATGACCGACTGGCGCTCATCCAGCTACATTCAGCACCTTGACTGTTTCCTGTTTTCTCTTTTCTGTGCTCTGAGATGTTTTTATCAGCCATTATATTTTTACTGTGACAAAAAAAAGCCATCTGCCTGTCTGACTTGTTTTATTTCACACACCTAAAACGGGAGGGAAGAGACAGAGTTAGTGCTAGAGAAATGGCTCTGGAGAAAAGAGGCGAACAAACACAAGATAACAATGAGACGGAGAGCGACAGTGAGACGCTTCTGGGGAAGAAAGAACGAGGAAAAACAAGAGGAGGAGGAGGAGGAGGAGTGAGAAGAGGCGAAAGAATAGAAGAAAGAGAGTTAAGCCAGATTGAGAGTGTCTGCCTCGGGTGGTACTAGTCACCCTGAATTATAAATGGTCTCTCACTTTCCAAGCCAAAACACACAACCACAATATAATACCCATGATGCATTTCCACTGGCAGGCCACTCCGCTGTCCCCTGGGTTAGCCCTCGCCACTAATCTCTGTCCTCTGCTTTCCTTCGCCTCTATCCCTCTCTCTCCGTATTTGCAGTCCCCCGGAGTGAAGGATTTTGCAAACCTTGCCCTCCACTGCTCTCTCCATCTTCCTCGCTCTGGCCAGAGAGCCCTTGCACTGTGTCACAGTGAGCTGCAATCTCCACAGAAATAGCCCCCTTTCCCTTCTTTCCACCCCTCCCTCCAGCTCTTTCTCTGGCTTTATGAAAAGAAAGTACTACATCCACCATTCCCTGAACTCTTTCCATGCTCGGCTGTCCCAGTTTCTTTTCCAGCTAGCGTTTCACATTTTATTCTCTTTCCACATTATGCTGCTGGAGCTTTCAACCTTGCTATCTATTTTATCCAGCGTGGTTGCTCTTTTTTTTTGTTCGTACCGTGAGCTCTCCTGACCTCACACACTGTCTCAGTTGAGCAGCAGCTTCCATCTCTGTCTGCACAGTCAGAAACCAGGATGCTTCCAAATAAACCAGCTGTCTTCATCTGCAATCATAGTGTTGCTGCGACCATGGTTACCAAGTGGGCTACCTTTGTAACACTGGAACAGACTGGTCCATGGTTTACAACAACACAGATTAAATTGTGCATCAGGGAATAAGTGTACATGTGAACAGATATGTGTTTATTAATGACAACATAGTGTACATAATTTCCCGCAAATTTCGGGTCTAGGTGAAGATTACTGGCAGCGGCTTTTCTATTAGTTCTGTTATCTTTATTGTTACTTTTAGTGCCACGGCACATTATCCCAACTGCTATAATTACTATGAATCATGGTTCTTTACATCTGAGTCTCAAACAGCGCCGTCCAACAAGAACCTGGGTGTGTCCGAGGTTTCTGGGTCTGTTAAAAGGAAGTTTTTCCTCGCCACTGTTGCACCAAATCCTTATTCATGGGAAGTTGTGGTCTGGAACTACTCTATCTGCAAAGTGTCCTAAGATAACTCCTGCTGTGATTTGACACTATAAATAAAATTGAATTGAACGACTTAAGTGAAAACCGCTTTCAATGCTGGCCCAGCGGCAGGGGAATATAAGAGTTCTGGTGTTGGGAAGGTTTTATTGGCCAGTGAGCTGGTTTTGCTTGCCCATTGCCTAGTTTGTGTCTTTAGCTGCAGACTGTTGCTCGTCCTGCTGTTGGAATCCTCAACAGTGAAATACAGTCACACTTTACATTGTTAACCTGTTCAAGACAGTTTCTATATAATGGGGGCTAACGTTAACGTTATCTGCTGTCAAGCGTAACATCGGTGTTTACCATCATCACATGCATCGATATTTTTGTAGCCTCTTCAGTTTTGTAGCATCAGAGAGCAGCACAGGCAAAGAAGTGTGCTAGTGTGTATGTGTTAGTTCTTATTCAGTCCAGTAGATGCCGTTTGTTAAGGCACAGGTGCCATATTAGCACCGGGTCTCGGTACCCAACCCTAGTCAGTAGTCCAGAGACACCCAATGAAGAGGATATAATAAGAGAAAGAGGATTTCCAGCGAAGGCGGTTTCCAGGTTTTGAACCACAGCAGTCTGTTACTTTAAGATGTAATAACACCTAATAAGCTGCCAATCAGCAAGGTCTATCATATCAAAATCTAATCTAGGGATGTTTAGATATAAAAAAAAAAGAAATCACAACTGGATTTTGCCCAATATGTTTAATTTTGGGTCTTGGCCTAAATTGACTTGACTAGTAATGAAAAAGCATTAATTTGAGTTTGTTTTTTATTTTTTTCTTCATGTTTACTATCAGTGAAGTGCACTTTGTGACATGAGGACTTTGTACATGTTGTTAATTCAGCTTCCAGTGAATAGCCTTTGTGTATCCAACAGCAGAAATGTTGCTTTGAGCTACCTTTTAATTACAATTACAATTTCACACACATCAAATACATTTGCTGATTAAATCTACTTCTTTGCATACATTCCACATATCCTCAGCACTGGATGTGTCCCTGCAGGGCTTTCAGTAGTGCAGTTACTGTTTCCATAATGGAAACATATTACATGAAGTGGCCCTTATTCCTCCTGCCTTCTCTTCTTCCTGTAACCTAGCCTCGACCAGCACTACAGAAACTGGTCAAAATCCTAGGGAATGAAAGAGGAAAAAAAGTTAATACTCATCATCATCTCCCCAAACCCACACACACTTGCACTCCCCTCTCCTTCTCTCGTTCATCATTTGGCGAGAGAGGAAAATCAAACCGTGTGCGTCCTGCGATTGACTGCCAATGAGCTCCCCTTCGAAATAGTCACTTCTGACAAGACCTCATCTGTTTCCCATTTCAGACTGTGGAAATACCTCTATCCATGCTTTTCACTTGTATACTAATGTGTTTCCATCACCGCACTGGGCTCACACACACACACACACACACACACACACACACACACACACACACATATACATACACATACACGTCTTAATTCAATAGAAAGTCATCTGGTGAAAGCCAAGTTTTCTGGCTGCTATATCTGTCTGTTCCACTGTAAAGTAATATGCGTCAGTGCATGAATAAGGAGAAATCTGGCAGGAGCCATTCCTTGATTTAGTTGTGTGAAGTGGTTAATGCGGAAAATACATTAGAAAAAGCGCACCTCTTGTGTCATGAAATAATATTTGCATAATTATGTAAAAATAGAGCCACGCTGTGGGCTGCACTAATGAGAAGGATTCTGCAGCGGAGGAATGGGCCACACAGCCTGGTAGATGTGTTCATGCACTCATGCACTGTGCTTAGGACGGCTTTGGTTTACACAAATGCACATAGTGCACATAGGCACGCACGCGCACACACACTTTTTTGTTGTTTGAGTGTGTGTGAGTGTCTTGCTTCACATTTGCACTCGGAGCTTTAAAAGGAAAGCAGTCTTGGAGTGGCCCGGCACACCTCCAGGCTCACCACAACAAGGCGCCACTTCCTGTTTGATCTCTGCGTCTGAGATCAGTTTATCATAACATCTCCTCCCTCTTCCTGGAGGGTGAACCGACTCCATAACAAGCTTAATGATCAGCAGTATTGTGCAAAACTCCAACAACTATAATTGCTATAAAAATGCCTCCATGATTTCAGTGTCACAGCAACTGTGTTTACAGCGTTTGTACCAGTGGCAATAGGTCGACATTCTCAGAAAAGCTCAACATGAAGGCTGGAAGCAGGGCTACTCCGGCTCTGTCCATATATTTAACCCAAATAACATATTTACAAACTCTGTGTGGAAAAAGAAGCACCTTCATCTAAAGAAACTCCTGCTGTCTGGATCCAACGCTGAGGGTGGCTGTCGGTAATTGGACTTGATGGGCTTGAATAACACCTTTTAAAGTAAAATGGATAAAAGAACGTTTTAAAGCACCAAACTTATTATTTTTTTCCACACAACATATTTAACCCTCTGTGGTTTGCAAAAGTAGCAATATGAAAATTTCTCAGTTAACAATAGCACATAAACATGTTCTGTATATGTGGATATGTGTGTGTGTGTGGTGGTGCAGGACAAACAAGGCGGGGAGGTGAAATCAAGTTGAGACTGTTGACTCCCACCTATTAGCAACAGCTTACAGCTTCAGGTAACACAGGTAACAAGTCACAGTACCACCAATCGGCTCAAATTTCATAGAAACCCCCCTTCTTCCCAGTGAGCTCCCTACTTAAAGGAGCCCTAGTGAAGGCCCACTTCAGGTTCCAGTTCAGCCGGCTCAGCTGGGTCCAGATGTGCCGGCTTATGACGGTCCACAGTGACCTGCTCTTGCTTGTAAGTTTCAGGTTGGTTTTAAGATCTTATTAAGATTTAAATTGTTTGGCCCTTTTATATTTGGCTGAACTTTTACATCACTAGTCACCAGTCAGGACACTGAGGTCAACCAACCACTTGCTTTTGGATGTACCAAAAGGGGATTGAGCTTTTGCGGTGGGTGATCCCATCCTCTGGACTAGCCTTTGGATGAATATTTGAAATGTGAATACTATACTATATACTATAAACTATATGCAGACTGTATACTGTTAAGTCCCTGCTAAAGACACCTGTTTACTCTGGCCTTTGGTCTTAGCTGAGTCAAAGTTTTTTCTTGTTGACGTATGGTGTATTGTTACCTAATAATTCTTGTATTTAATATTGTTTAGCACATTGGTCAACCATGGTTGGTTTAACGTGCTACATGACGTTGCCATCATAGGGGGGGGCTCCAGGTGGCCATTATGAGAGATGAAGACGTATTTGGCGTTGGGGGCGTTGGGGACATAGAACAGAGGAAAGCAGTGGTGAGATGAAGGGATTGGAGTGAAAGGGCTGGCATCCGATGTCCAATGTGATCCAAGTGACCAGGGAGCAGCAGCGTCCGTGAGGATCTCCCCCAGGACTGTATATGAACGTTGTATGGTGCTAAATGAGGTTGCACATGCAAGACTGTCCTCACAAAAAACACATGATCAATTATTTGTTTAAAAATGTAATATCAAATGTTTGTTGTAGCATGATGTTCCTATATCGCTACAAGAAATCCAGAAATTCTATCATGGAGAGGAGGGTGGTTGGTTGGGTACGGTTCTTATCCTGTCTCCTATCAACAGTCAACATTGGTTTCTTTGAACCATAATCAATCTTTACTTAATTTCACACAACAAAACTGCTGCTGCTGCTTGACCGGATCAGCAAAATGCTTGTATGGGACATTTTTGCTAGGCAGTGATAAACAACCCCCTATTTGGTAATTTAGTTATGAGAATTTATTGCCAATACAGTTGGCTGTGTAGCCTGCGAGTTAATTAACTATTGGGGCCGTGTGCATGTACATGTGATTAAGATTTTAATGTGATGTGTGTCACATTTGTAATGCGACAGAGCATTACTCTGCAGACGCAGCATGCAGACCTCGGGTGTCGATGGTGCGGCTCAGGGAAGAAAACTGTCTGCATGTGTCTGGATCTGGGGTGCACAGCGCGCCCGCTCAGCAGATCCTACACTCCGTCCAAGTGTCAGAAGCAACGTTAAACCTCAGGGGTGTTCAGGAGAACACACACACACACACACACACACACACACACACACACACACACACAGACATGGACGGGGAGCGAGAGAGTGTCGCCAACTTGCCTCGAAATGTGTTGGTTTCTGGAAGCCAGGTCTCATTAGCATCCTTTCTTTGCGTTGTTGACAACAGCCTAAAGGTGGCAGGGCACGCTAGGTCGGCCAATGCATATTTGTGTGTGTGTGTGTGTGTGTGTGTGTGTGTGTGTTATGAGTGTTCGTTTCTTGAGCAGTGGGTGCTTAGTTCCTTATGTTCTTTGGGCGATTTTCTGTTGTTCTCTATTATTCTCACAAACAACAATGCTCATCCTGCCTCCCTCATCTCTGCTGCATCTTCAGTGTGTCTGATCTGTGGAAGCGGCTCATATCATGATCTTACAAGTATAAGGCTCTAGCTGTGGTCTAAGCAGTTCTTTTCACATCCTAAATACTCTTTGTCAAAATAACAGACTAGCTGAATATATAACAGCCACATTGATGAGTCTTTTTAAGATTGTTTTAGTTGGCTTTTTTTTTAAATATTTGACAGAATACAGGTTAAGTGAAACTGGGGGAGGGAGAGAGGGGGAGAGGGGGAGAGAGAGAGAGAGAGAGAGAGAGAGAGGGGCATGACATGCAATGACAGTCCCAAGCCTGGAATTGAACCCACAGCATTGTGGTAATGTGGCGTGCACTGTAACCACTCTGCAACCAAGGCTCTCCTAAGTCCCATTTTTACAGTTCTCATATTATGCTTTTCTGGATTTTCCCTTTCCTTTATTGTGTTTTCTTACACAGCTTGGTTGAATTCTAAGACATTCTGCGGTCGGTTATTTTCTTGATAACAGACCGTTTTTAAGTATAACACGCCGTTGCCATGCATAGCAGAGCATTGACATGGTCGCAGTTATGTTCAGCGTGGAGGACAGCAGCTATCAATCCGCTGAAAGGAGTCCGTATAATGTATAAGCTGTGGCAAGTAGTGGTAAAATGTGGACTACCTTCTGTCCTCCAGTTCAAGCAATGACAGCAGATCTGGATGGCACCTATCACTACATCTTTATATACGGTCAATAATTGCTATGCAGTAACAGCCATAGGGACAACAACGCTAATTCGTTAGCTTACGTTGTAACATGTTCAACATTAACTAAGGCGGTTGTGCAAAATGGAAAAAAGATAAATAAGGAAATAAATGTCTGGTATGGTTGAATGAACTTTAAGACCCAAACGCAGAGATGAGAACGGCAGGCAGGCAGGAGGAGGCAAAAATGAATTTATTGTCCAGAACAGAAAAACAGTCCAACAAGAAACCAGAGTCCAAGCATCCAAAAACTATCCAAATATCCCAAAGTCCAAAAACCGGGGTTCGGGGGGGAAACAAGGCGAGGAAAAGACAGGAAGCAACAACAGGGAAAACTACACAAGGAAACTCACAGCAAAGATCAGGAACACCGACGGGAACACGCTGACAGGACACAGTACCGACAGGAAGTCAAACCGGAACGATCTGACAAGAGACAAGGAAGCACAGACACAAAGTTAACGAGGTAATGAGAGGCAGGTGACAAGGGGGCGGGGAAGCAGGTGGATAACAGCAGGTAATCACAAGAGCGGGAAGACACAGGAAGTAAAACTAAAACAGGACAAGACAAAAATCAGACTTCAAAATAAAACAGGAAACAGAAGATTTAGAAACTCAGGGGAACACAAGACAAGGGAGGAACCAGACAACAACACAAGATCAGGGAGCAACCACAAAATTAACAGAAAACAAAATACGGAGCCCCCCCCCCCCCAAAAAAAAAAACCCATAACAATGTCAACATTAATATTCCCAAAGAAGCTATTCACTGTGTCTCACTTCACCGTCAACGGAAATGTTCAGTTTAATGTGAATTAGAGTGATTAAAACAACAGCTACATACAGCTATGGTGATAGCAGGGCAGCACCCCTGTACCCCTGATGTACACACACATGCTCAGTACCTATTCATGCACTAAACGGAGAAAAATCGGAGTGGGGGGGGGGGGCTGTCCGTGGAAAGGCACCCCGAGCAGGGATTACTACTTGCGTCAAATTATTGATTTATTTGCTTAATAGCCATGCAATACGCGAGATAACGTAGAGCAAGGCAGTTGTTATAGCAAATACAAGCCATTAAGGCTGTTTCAAGACCACTTCCCTTTGCGTCGGGGTCATGATCACCCTGTCAGGGTTGTATTCGGTATATTAACAGCCTTGCTATACATTATCCCTTACATATATCTTTTTGGTGCATGTTATAGAGGGTTTTCACCGACATGACGTTCTGGACAGAAACAAGGATATGCGGCCATATTGGAAGCACTCGGTGTTAACAACTGAACAGAGTACAGTGGCGTGCATTTGGAAGTGAATATAGCCATTCAACAGAAAAGCGTCCAAGATGCAAAAGCATACAGGGAAGGACTTGGACCACAAGAAAAGGCGTGATATTTTGAGAAATTACAGTTTATTGGCGGTGCAGATCCCTACGAGTTGGCTCCCTCTTCTTGGATCCGTGACGACCCGGTTATTCTTCCTTCAGTTGCCTATCCTGACGTAGTCAACTACCTGGTTTTCTTGCAGAGCACCTACACAGCTGCAGACCTTAGGTCCTACAAAAGTTAGGAGGCCTACAACCAGACGGTGTGTGGATGAGTAAGGGAGACTTAGTACCAAGTCTTTAACAACTGTTGTGTTGTAAAGGCCAAAGTAAGTAATGCAATACCATCTTTAATCAACCTAACCCTAACTGTATGATATCAGTGCTATACTCAAGGTGTAGCCAAGTGACTCTCTGTCTTTTTTTTTCATTTCCAAGACCCCCAGTTTGCTATCTACACTATCTAAGTGAGTTTGAGCTTTGCCAACCACAAGTGCCTCCTTTCCTTTGATAACTTCTGGTATTCCTCTGGTATTCAACTTTTGGAAGTCAATTATATTCCGAATGTTTTTCTCAGTCTGACCTATTGGTACAACCTAAAACACGACAATAATTAACCCTTTTCCTTGACCACGTTTGTGATCAACTTCAGTGCCTGTGCTTTGTTGCAGAGTAACTCCAATCTGGCAACTTACGGTCTGATGACGCGTCGTGAAAACCCTCTACGAGTTCCCTAAGTGAAAAATCACCCCCCAGGGACTTACCATCTCTAACTGAAAACTCTGTTTACGAACTCCTCCAAATAGCTCTATTGTAGTCCAGCCTTTACTTCCTTGACAATCGTGCATCACTTTGTAACGCACATTATAATACTCGCCTAGTTGCTAGCATTACACACCCTCAAACTCTGTGCCTGACTGGCTAGTAGTCCTTGCCTAGCTTCTGCACATGTGTAACTCCCAACAAAAATGTAATAGATGCTTCAATCTGTATCTAAAACAGAGAGCACAACCCACATGGTGAAAAGAGGAGATGCCGCAATGTGCAGTACAACAAAAATATGTGTTTTTTAATTAAACCACGTAAACCTATTCTGATGTAACCTCTAAATAAATATATGTAAAAGGTCTATATTAAAGAGACTTCAGATACAGTATTAGGGTACCACTAAGGTCTATATAAAAGAGACTTCAGATACAGTATTAGGGGACCACTTAGGTCTATATAAAAGAGACTTCAGATACAGTATTAAAGAGACTTCAGATACAGTATTAGGGTACCACTAAGGTCTATATAAAAGCGACTTCAGATACAGTGTTAGGGGACCACTCAGGACTATATAAAAGAGACTTCAGATACAGTGTTAGGGGACCACTCAGGACTATATAAAAGAGAGCACCATGTCATGAGACCTTTAACAAGTATACAAAAGCATTGTATTTCTTTTGTATGGGGAAACTTTTTCAAAATAAGTCGTTGTGTTTTAAGCTATCTTTGTGGCTTGATTATAAACTTAAAAATAAATAAATTGTTTTAAAGAAGAATTTGGTCAGTTTACAGCTCTTTCATTGAATCGAGAGAAATACGGAAAAAATAGGATAATGGTACAGTCTTCATGCTACACTAATGGTGGTATTACGAATTTCCTCTGTGTACACATATCCTCTACAAGTATAAGTGTGACGGTAAAATGCAACAGAAAACCCAAGAGACAGTAAACAACAAGTAAATGGGGGATAAATAAACACAATAAAACAGGAAATGCCGGGCTTTTCCGCCTTTAACGGACAGGACAACTAGGTGGGAAAGGGGAGAGGGGGGTTGGAGTTAAACCCTGAACCTCCGTGTCAAGGCATACACCTCTAAGTAAATGTGCTTCTGCTCTACCAGCTGAGTCGACGCGGTCACCGTTTTGTTGCTTAGTTTTTTTTGCCTTTTTACAAAAAGGAAATTGATTATTTTTATGTTTTTTTAACTTTTCTGGATGTTTTTTTTTTCAAATTTATGTTTTGCCTCTGAGGCTTTGTCGCCTTTTCCAAGGCTTTTATTGACAATTTTGTTTTGTTTTTTCCCCAAAGTTGTTTCCGACAATTGTTGCCTTTTTCCCCCAACATTTTAATGCATTTTTTGTTGCTTTTCTCAATACATGCAGAAATTGGCCCACGTCCTCCCTAGATAGTTAGAGATCACACTATGTTAATGTAACTGTAAACAGTTGTTGACTTGACATCAGTTTTTAGTTTTGTTGGGTTTAGGAAAAGAACGGGGAAAGGAACCATCACACGCATTACACTGCGACAACAAACCAACGGTTGTGGTTAGGAGAAGAAAAACGTGGAAAAGAACAGCAACACAACCAAAGTGTCTGGGGTGAAAGTCCTGTGTTGTTTATGCAGATGTTTGCGTTTCCACACTACTTGCTACAGTAATCATGCTGTTAACAGAAAATGTGCTTCTATTAAAATACATTCGTTTAAAATTCGTGCTCACCACCATGTAAAAAATCTGAATATCATGTCCCTGTACATTAATCCGTAGATTAAATAACGTCACAGAGGCTTTTTTTGATAGTCTTAATTAGCTTTGTAGCAACTTATTTGGCAATTTACTATCAAAAATTAAACAAGAGTAATCTCAAGACACTTTACAGATTACAGAGAGTATGTCTAGACCACATTCTCTAATTTACGAAGACACAACAATTCCAGTAATTCCAATAAGAGCAAGCTTTTAGTGCAACAGTGGTAAGGAAAAAACTTATTTTTAAGGAGAAACCTTGGACAAACCCAGGCTTGTGTTAGGCGGTGTCTGAAAGTGCCGGTTGGGGGTGTGAGGAACAGTAGCAATAATAGTCACAATAATGATATTGGAACTATGAATAGAAATAGTAGTTGTAGTATTTCTGTCACGGTAAAATGAGTCAAATGCACGACTCGGACAGGGAATCCCAGGTAAGTAGATTTATTGTTCCAAGAACAATGCTGGCAAAGGTACTAAAGGAGCAGTTTATAATCGTCGGCAGGAAACAGGCAAAAGTCCAATAACGCTGGGAAATCAAACGCTAGGGAAACCGCTGGACTACAACCTGGCAGCGATGAGTGGGAATGGTGAGCATTTAAGCACTGGGAAATGGGGAAGCTGAAACAAACAGGTGAATCCAACTAGGGGCGGAGATGGTAATCATACAGGCGGGAAACAAACAAAGGCAGGGTAGACAGCTGATATGAATGAAAAGTGGATTTCAAAATAAAACAGAAAACATGAAACCATCTACAACAGAAATTTGACAAAACCTTGACAAGTTCATAGCGTAGCAGGACACTGCATGGTGTAGCAGGGCGTAGCAGGGCACGGAGCAAGACCACGGCGACAGCTGCATCTATGATTTAGGTGCCACCCGAGTCTAAGGAAAACTACTGGGCGAGGAAATATAAGGACTCCGGGGAATTAGCTCCCCAGATCTCGGTGAGTAACAAGATTTCTGGGACATGAATGTACACAGATGCAAAGATAGAGGAGAAAGGAGCTCAGTGTGGAGGAACCAGTGTCCAAAGGAAGGACGTCCCGCAGTCTAAAACTATAACAGCATAAATAAGAACTGGTCCAAGGAAACCCTGATCCAGCTCTATAAGGGTTGGTAGGTGAATTTGAACTTTGAAGAGAAGCAGAGAAGAGAAGAATGGCTTGAATGTAACAGACATTCATTAACATCAAAAAGTTTTTTAAAAAAGTTGAATTTTTGCAACCTAATTAAATTTTAGTTCACATTATTATTTTACCAATAAACAACAATGCCTTTTGCGAAGAAGTTCAAAGCTGCCTCATACATGAAAGCAGAAATACCAGGTAGAACATATTAAAGCATTGTTCTGATTTGCTGGGCTTTTATCACCTAGTCTGCAGCTTCTCATTCCTCAACACTACACTCAACCCTACAGCAGCTTATATTACGTAACAACTTGAAAAAATGAAGAAATCAGGAAGATGCCACCGTTGTATTTAGATCAGCGGTGCATTATTTAGAAACACTATAACAGATTTCTTAGCAGCTCTGCTTCATAAATTTCCTGTAATGCACAGCATATGACAAAGAAATGCAGAGGAGGTTATATCTGTGTTAGACTCTAACTCAATAATAGCCAATCTGCGCCCCTATTTTACAACTTTACCATCCTCAGATTTCGTCATGTTGTCACAACGTGTGTGTTGTAATAGGGAGCTGATGCAACGCAGTAAAACAAGGGAAAGTGAAGAGCCGGCTGTTGTCTAGCAAGTTGTGGAAGGAAGGTGAGGAAAACACTCAAAAGCACAAGTGTGTGTCGGCGTGTGCACGGTGACACCGAATGCGCGCACACACACACACACACACACACACACAGCAAGAATCTGTTCAATTATCTAGAAAGTTGGTATTAGAGAGCATGAAAGAGTGGTCGGTTATAGGGAAACAGAAGGCGAGCCGAGCAGTAATTCTTCCACTCATGAATCATTTATGAGCATTTGCGTGTGTGTCTATAAATTTGTGTGTCTGTGTGTGTGTGTGTGTGTGTGTGTGTGTGTGTTGCTGTGGCTCCTATGAACCGCAACAATGCCAGTTTGTCAGGTCAGCAGCCATTACTATCTCCTTCTATAAAACCAAATAAAGACAGTTGACCATAACCCAGCACTAATCTTGCCTTACATCACACTATTGATTTCCATTATCTTCCCAAAGCATTGTGGGAAGGACAGACCGTATGAAGGCAATGCAACAGTGATGTGATTAACATTGTGTCTCAAGGGGAAAATCTCCGTGCAATATTTTGGGAAGGACAGGAGAGGAGCCAAAGTTGTAATCAAAGATTTATGAGACAGTACAATCATAACTGTCTCACAGGCCATCACATGACCCACATGCTTTGGTTACCGTTTGTCCTACCACCATGATGAGTGAAGACGAAATCTGGGGCAACCAGTCTAAGTTCAGAGTCTCAATCCTGTAGCTTGCCAACCAGCCATCTGGCCTGGGAATCTTTAAACTCCAAGAATCTGTGGGATCTGAGGAGTTGATGTTGTTCGATGTCTCTCTGTGGACTGGACCTTCGCTGTGTAGTGGTTCTCAAGTCTCTACCAAAAACATGACCCTTCTAATGGAATTCACTGACTTTTTGACTGTGGATTTAGGCACAGCTCGCTTGTGCTCGGTGGGAATAACGACTGCCTCCTACGTTCCGATGCTGGCGCCCAAATGAACGTGAGGAGACGTTAATCTAGCAATCTCATTTAGCCTAGTTCATAGTCTATTGGTCAGCTCACGGACTCATGAAGTTCCCCCATTGCTTGATTTGCAAGCCCAGCAAAGATAAAAAAATAAGTGAAAGTTACTTGTCTATTCATACTTCCTTAAAGTCCATGGTATAGATTTCTGCACCAAGGCTGGATTTTGGGAAAGAGACTTCAGATACAGTATTAGGGGACCACTAAGGTCTATATAAAAGAGACTTCAGATACAGTATTAGGGGACCACTAAGGTCTATATAAAAGAGACTTCAGATACAGTATTAGGGGACCACTAAGGTCTATATAAAAGAGACTTCAGATACAGTATTAGGGGACCATTAAGGTCTATATAAAAGAGACTTCAGATACAGTATTAGGGGACCACTAAGGTCTAAAAAGGTCCAATGAGCACCATGTCATGGGACCTTTTACAAAATAAAAAGAATGTCTTAAAATAAAACAATATAGTGGTGTCATTATACCTGGGATACATAACCATTAAATAATTTGATAAAATGTGATATCCTCTTATCATACTTGATAAACCAGACTTTTTATGGTAATATATTGATCACAAAACTTTTTTTTTAAACAAACACATTTCTATTTGTGCCCAACTGGTTGATTTTTCCCCAAACAGAAACCTTTTTATATTGACGCTCTGGGTCAGGACATACAGTATGTTTAAATGACATGCGGTACAAGAATGCACCAGTAAGGTTGAGGAAAAGATGACAACGGGACATCTCCTGGGTGAAAGTCCCGTGTTGTTTGACCCATCTCCCCCCCCCCCCCCCCCCCCCCCCCCCCCCCCCCAGAACCAAACTCCTACGCAGATTTTCGTTCTTTCATGCTACTCTCTACCGTTGTTTCTCTTAATACTACGTCATGTTACAGTGAGAACGGGTTGGTGTGACAGAGAAGAACTCAGTCATACAGGTGGCCCTTTAAGGTATCAAGCTTGAGAGGTACAAGTTGAAATTTCAGTAAGGATGCGTACTGAGTGACATACTTTGGAGGTGACCTCAGCAAACTCTGAGGATAACAAGTCCTGGGAGCACATGTGTTTCTGTTAGAAAGCTGCTGGCAAAAAGGATGTTTGAACTGCACCTATGCAACAACAATATTAAAAAAAAGATGAAATAAAGCAATCTGCAAGACAAAGATTCCTAGAGCCAGAGATTTTCCCGTGTGACTTCTCACTTGACAGTCGCATTAAGTCTCAGAATGAGCAGCCTGTTGTGTCAGAGAGGGGTGAAAAAGATCCTTTCAGCATGTTCAAAGACTCAGCTAGTCACGCTCACAACGTGATTTGAAGATTATTTTTCATAGTGTTTTCACATAAGCATTCATTGCCAACAGGCTGTTGCTCCACATCTATATATAACATCTCTATCATCTTTAGTGCCAGGGGAGATTCATCTGGAGGTAGTGGTGGCTGGAAGAGAGATACAGGAAGAAGTGAATTTTATTTTCAATTAACCTACTTTGAACAGCCTCTTTAGTGCTTTTTTTATTTTTGGGTGGGAGCAGATATGGAGTCGTTCTGTGCGCTAACACTGTGTATATTTTCCAGTTTGGTGTCCTGTTATCATGCAGGTTCATCGCACACCCACTCCTCCTCACTGTGCTGGGATTAAGACATCAGATTCCTTGCCACCGTCTTCCTACACAGTGGATTAAGACCAAAGCAAACCCCAGGTTGTTGCTTTCAATCTTTCCTCTCCTAATTTTCCTCGGTCTCATTCTAAAGCAGCCTTCTTTCCTCCTAAATGAGCCTCTTCAAGAGGATGAGCCCAGCTTATTGCTGAATATCTCCATTTTTAGGCGATTAAGGCCACTTGATGGATATCCAGCCACAGTCATCAGCTTGTGATGTTTAGAGTCTCTGACCCTGAAATGCCAATTTGATTTGCATATTTTTGCTTTAGTTTGAATTTGAAGCATCCTACTGAACTTGTGAATGAGACAACCATGCAGATGTTATTGATTTCCTGCTGATTCCCAAAAGTGCAACAGAGTGGCTCATTTGTCATGTGCTTAGACACTGTCGGCGTGATGCTTCACGATCAAATATCATTGTATGTGACCAGCGCACACGGGTGTTACTGAGTCAAACATGATTTGCCAGCACTTGGTTAACAGTCCAATACAATGTTTGATTTACAGAGGCCATCTGTACTTACTGCAAGTGGAATCAATACTAAGAGCATCAGCGCTTGAAGCCAGCCCGAGCCAGCGGCTTTAACCATCAGGCCTACTTACAGTAAGGCCAGAGGAGACAATTACCTGGCTCCTGACCTTAATCAACTTTAGAGCCATTAAGGCTGACTGGTCGGGAGACGGAACAAATGAAGGGTCAGAAAGCAGATTTGAAATGAGTGCGGTCAGCCGTAATGTTGGAGTGAATCAGTGCTGTCTGCTAATGATGAGACTAGAGTTGACATTTGCACCGGTCGATAGCAACTTTATATGGAAGCCAGTTTCTGCCAGGTAAATAGTAAAATAGCAGGGTGTTCAAATACTTGTTTTCCTCACTGTATATATGTATAAATATATTAATAAAATATCAATGTGGATGGACCAGGTCAGCACTTTATTTGAAGGACCAAAAACAGGATGAAGTAATGCTTAGTCATGACTACAACATTACAATTGACAATTAAAGTCTTTCCACTGGCCTCCTGTCCCTCAAATAATTGATTTTAAAATACTTCTGTTTAGGGCCAAAATACATTTCTGATGTGCTGCTACATTATGAACCACCCAGAACTCTCCGGAGGTCTGGGACACGTCTGCTTTCTGTCCCAGAGTCACAACTAAGCTGGGAGAAGCAGCGTTCAGTTTTTTTTCAATGCTCCACATATCTGGGACAACCTCCCAGAAAACTGCAGGTCCCTCGCAACTTTTAATCAAAGCTGAAAACTTTTCTTTTTGATGCTGCCTTTCATAAAATAATTGTTTATTTCTTACACTGCACTGAAATTGTTATTCTTGTATTTCATACCTGTTTTATTCCATTGCTGTTTTATATTTTGAACTGTTTTAACGGCTCTTTAATGTTATATGTAAAGCACTTTGGATTGCCTTGTTGCTGAAATGTGCTACACAAATAAAGCTGCTTGCATTGCGATTTTTTTTTTTTTAAGTTAGCACTAAAGAAGACATTAACATCATTAATAAATCAGAAATCATGATGGTCGAAATACCTTTAGTGATGCAATACTAAATGTATTGTTTTGCATTAAGTCCTGTGTCTGAGATACTATTATTCCTTGTACATTGCTGATAGTTGATGTAGTATTGAAGTATTACATGATTGAACTCCTGCTTCTTCATGCTCGCAGTCATGTGTGAATTCAGTATATTTCATGTACCATTATTATAAAGTGTAACCCTTGACTATTTATTTCAATATTTTTACTGAGCATATTGTATGTATGTATTTCACTGTGAAAAGAGTTTTAAATTTATCGTATCAGTTTGAAATAGAAAGAAACATGACAGTCCTTTCTCTTTCAGGGCAGATATGGGCTTCCATAGTTAGGATACACAGCAGTGGAATCTTTAGGCGTCTTGTAATCATCCCTTGACATTGGAACGGAAAGGCTTTTAGTAAAGTGCAACCTCTTCCCGACATGGTAAAGCCTTGAACGGAGTCACCAGAGCTTATTTTCTGAAGCAGCCTCAACAGCTGGTCTCACTTCAAACAAGCTAAGCCATTTTATATGTATGATGCTAGTGGGTGTGCTCAAAGGCTCTTAGATTTATTATTAAGGGAATGAAGAGGTCTACCTTTATGAATCAAAGCGTCTTCATATGTGCACTGGTATCAGCTGGCCTCCGTGACTAAGCCAACAGTACATTATCCAAGTTTGATCTGCTTGGATTTCATATGTATAAGAAGCGTTGAAATTAGAGATGCTCCAATTCCAATTTGTTTGCTTCCCAATTCAGATTCCATTGGCCTATACCAATACCGAGTACCGATCTGATACTAGTATATTTTATTATGTGTCGACCCTCTGAGGTCTAAGGGCATTTAAACATTTCTTACTATATAGTGACAGACACATTTTTTCTAGAGCAATGTGTAAAGAGATAATTTGGTGCTAAAGCTGAAACTTAGATGTTGGCTTTTTGAAAGTCCTCAAAACTCTTTAAAAAAACAACCTTGACTTATAATGTGTTGTAGGAATTGTTCCAGTTGACCAATGAGTTTACCAAAGTCTTATTTAAGTCTTATTCTCTATTTAACACCGGGCACGTCTGCCGTTCAAGTCAATGCTTGATATTGCTTGATTTATTGCAGCTGGAGGTGAAAGTGACATGACCGTGAGAAAGTCTGGCCAACCCCGGGACCGTAACTCTGTATTTAACAACATGATTTTTGGATTTTCCTTTGACGGTTTACCAACACCAACGCTCAAGAATGGAGTTTACATTTGGCTGTGGCTGTTTGTGTGTGTGTGTGTGTGTGTGTGTGTGTGTGTGTGTCTGTGAATACCTGTTGCACCAATGCAAATACAGCATTCATGTCTTATCGGATTTATTGTTACTACCAGTTTTCAACGTGTAAATATATAATCTGTTAACATTCTGGAACATTCTTATTTTAAATTAGACAAAAGTTCAATGCAAGCTTTCTGCACTTGACGTTTTTTTACATGGTGCTAAGGACACATTTACACTCACCTAAAGGATTATTAGGAACACCTGTTCAATTTCTCATTAATAAATGCAATTATCTAATCAACCAATCACATGGAAGTTGCTTCAATGCATTTAGGGGTGTGGTCCTGGTCAAGACAATCTCCTGAACCCCAAACTGAATGTCAGAATGGGAAAGAAAGTTGATTTAAGCAACTTTGAGTGTGGCATGGTTGTTGGTGCCAGACAGGCCGGTCTGAGTATTTCACAATCTGCTCAGTTACTGAGATTTTCACGCACAACCATTTCTAGCGTTTACAAAGAATGGTGTGAAAAGGGAAAAACATCCGGTATACGGCAGTCCTGTAGGCAAAGATGCCTTGTTGATGCTAGAGGTCAGAGGAGAATGGGCCGACTGAGTCTAGCTGATAGAAGAGCAACTTTGACTGAAATAACCACTCGTTACAACCGAGGTATGCAGCAAAGCATTTGTGAAGTCACAACCTTGAGGCGGATGGGCTACAACAGCAGAAGACCCCACCGGGTATCACTCATTTCTACTACAAATAGGAAAAAGAGGCTACAGTTTGCAAGAGCTCACCAAAATTGGACAGTTGAAGATTGGAAAAATGTTGTCTGGTCTGATGAGTCTTTATTTTTGTAGATACATACAGATGGTAGAGTCAGAATTTGGCGTAAACAGAATGAGAACATGGATCCATCATGCCTTGTTACCACTGTGCAGGCTGGTGTTGGTGGTGTAATGGTGTGGGGGGTGTTTTCTTGGCAAACTTTGGGCCCCTTTGTGCCAATTGGGGTTCCCGTGCACGGGACGTAAACTCGCCGTTTTTCGAAAGTGCTGACTTCTTTCCTAAATTGTAAGCATTAAACCGTCATAAACACGCTCATGCCATACATCATTTGAAAGCTTAGAGTCTCCTGATTCCATTGAGCACACGAAGCAATAAGGTGACTCACAACGGTGATAATCATGTTCTGAAGTAAAGAAACACAGAAAGATTTAATCGAGTGTGTGTTTCCTACCTGTCTCCTCGTGTCTTTAATCACAGCGGTGAAAGATCGCCCAAAACCTTAGTTTCCTACATCGAAAACACCCTAAGGTATTAGAATATCCAAGCCTTGTAATCCATAATTATCTGGTCCCCTCACAATCTTGTAGTTTCAGCCCAAGTTTTGACGTAGAGAAATCTAGAGAGTGCATCATTTATTGGTTTCTATAGCGTGTATCTTTTTCCGTGAACACGGTACAGCAAAACCAAAGACAGCGTTACATTCTCTGGCTTGTGTAGTTTGCAATGA
>NC_048416.1:8999697-9073423 GCF_013103735.1 Etheostoma cragini | reverse complement strand
GGGAGCTTCGTGCCCTGGATGTGCATCCCACAAATCTCCATCAACTGCAAGATGCTATCCTATCAATATGGGCCAACAATTCTAACGAATGCTTTCAGCACCTTGTTGAATCAATGCCACGTAGAATTAAGGCAGGCGAAAGGGGGTCAAACACAGTTTTAGTATGGTGTTCCTTATAATCCTTTAGGTGAGTGTATTTAGTCTGGTACAAAAGAAATCCTGAAGTTTAAAACAGCCCTATTTGTTTTTTCAAATGCAAACATTTTGCACAAATCGTTCAATATATAATGCAGCACGTAGAAGATTTTTGGGAAAAAGTGATGAGATGTGTTTTTCGTGTGATTTGGGTGAACCGATCTTTGAAGGACCACTGTTTCATTAGAGGTCCCATGGCATGAAAAGTTCACTTTATGAGGCTTTTTTTAACTTTAATGGGTTCCCCCAGCCTGCCTATGGTCCCCCAGTGGCTAGAAGTGGTGATAGGTGAAAACCGAGCCCTGGGTATGATGCTCTGCCTTTGAGAAAATAAAAGCTCAGATGGGCCAATCTGGAATCGTGACCCTTATGAAGTCATAAGGAGCAAGGTTATCTCCCCTTTCTCTGCTTTGCCCACCCAGAAAATTGGCAGTTGGTCAAGCCCCCCCCCCCCTTTCTCCTCCTCAAAAGCTATAGACTCAGAAATGGCACATTCTAAGGAAAGCTCATAGTGGGACTGGCCCTAGTGGCTGTAATTCTGCACCAAGGCTGAATGTTGGGGAAGAGACTTTAGATACAGTATTAGGGGATCACTAAGGTCTATATTAAACCATCCAAAGAGCACCATGTCACGGTACAGTGCAAAAGCTGAAAATGTGGGGATCGGTGTCTAATTATTACTTTGCTCAGCTGCTGAGTTTGGGATTTGTTGTGCCAAACTGTTTAAAACACAGCTCGACTCAGCCAGGACTCCTCAGAACTACCTCCAATATAAATGTGCATGCTTGCTGTGTATGGGTTTTGCCTGTCAACACGGTTAAATTGAATGCCAGTTGTGATCATCACGGCTCAGTAAACACGCATTACACGCTGTCTTTACCACCTCTCCGTATACCTCTGGGCCTCTCTCCCCTACCTCCACGTCTGTCTTTTTTCTTCTTCTCCACCTCCTCTTTCTCAGCACTCCCCACCGATCACGAAGGCCCGGTGTCAGCCAATTAGGACGGTGACGCTCACCAACCCCTATCTGGCAGCTGAAACGAGGGCTCCTTGTTTCTTTGAAAGACAAGCCACAAAAGGCTCTCTCTCAAACACGCTGCAGCACAAAAAGGATCATACTTCCATAATTGGCTGTCTCAGTTGACGTTCAAAAGGCGGCCGTTCCTCCCCAGATTGGAAGCAATAAACAATACGCCATGAATAAAACATTCACCACAATTATTCATGTCAGGGATATAAACAAATGATTGCCTTTTGTAAATATTTCAGCGGCGGTGTCTTGTCACCATGTTTGCCTTGTGAGGACCCTCAGAGGGGTTGAAAGGGATCACGGGAGGGGGGAGATGATCTTTCCGCGCCCGGGCGTTTTGTTAAACATTAATGGGGCCAACGCTGTACGGAAGTGGCTTTAATCTTGCTGCTGGCGGAGCCGCTATCTCCTTCACCCACATCCCTCTCCTCTCATCTTCAGACTGGATCCTCTCAGCTCACCTCTACAGCCTCGCCTCCCCTCTCATCTCAATCCCCTGTCCCTCCTCCTTTCATCTCTTTGCCCTGTCGCCCCCCCCCCCCCCCTCCCTCAATTGATGGATGGGCTAATACCTCTCTGTGCTCCGCGGTATATCATCTTAGATCTGGGTTATTCAAATTAGGTTTGAATCCAATTTTTTTTCATCCCTCTTCCCCTCAAAGCTGATTCCAGTTTAGATCCATTTGTCAACTTTTTCCTTTCCATTCCTTTTTCTCTTCTTTCCTCTGAGATCAGAAAGCCAGCGTCACGCCCAAATGTCTTGATAGTGTTTTGATAGGATTCCAAACCAGGATTGCTTCCAAACGCTTCTTAGTTTGTGTGTGTTAGGACAGACCTCATTCAAAATTGTGTTAGCGTTTGTAACAATACAGATAACTAAAAGTACAGCCTTGGACGGTCCCTTTACTCAACAGTATGTTGTGTTTCTTAATCCTTATGGCTAAATAACGGTAGTCATTTATTCAATAATCAATTATTAATGTTCTTCATTCAATATCCCTAGTTTTTAGTGGACTTTAAAGGGTAACTACTGTTTTTCCAACCCGATTATCCTGTATTTTGGTCTTTAAGTGACTGATGGGAACAACAGTCTTTGACATTGGTCCAGTATTAAGAGAGATCGCTGCAGTCGGCAGCGGTGAAACAAGCTACGATGTAAGTTAAAAGGCTGATTGTCCTGGAGTGATTTACCTTCACTCTGCTTGTTCTAAAACTTTAAAACCTCTTTGAGACCTTTCTGTTTAACCAGAAACAGCTCTGAGGTCGCTAAACCCACCAGACTCCATTCAAAAAAACAATACTTTAAGCATGTGTAGAGCCAACATATTTTCAAATGTAAATCTGTAAACTATGTGTTTATTTTAACTAAAACTAAAGTTGTGATGGTTGGAAAGGGGGAAAGATGACCCAAAACATCTTTTCATAGTTGTATTTTGTTTCTGTCACCTTTGAAAAACTTTGTTTCATTTCATGTTTTTATGTCTAAAAAATGATCTTACTCTTTCACAGAAAGGTCGACCTTCTTTCCGTAATGTTGTCAGACACTTTATTAATGAATAGATTCTGAGCCTGTCAGTAGCTAAACAAGCACTTTTGTGAAGGTAAATGCAAGCTGGAAAATTGCCCTATTATCTTAAAATTGTAGCTTGTTCCATACTCCATACTTAATACTGTACTAATGTCAAAAGATTGGGGTTTCCATCAGTCACTTAGACACAAAAACATAGGAAAATAGGGTCCAGGTTTAAAAAAAACAGTATTTAACCTTGATCCCAGACCAGGTTAAAGCCAAATAAATGGGCGACTAGAGGGAAGAAGTTAAAGTAAAACTGACATATATATCACACAAAGTAGTTGAATTATCAGTCATAAAAAAAGACCAGTTTCTTTAAATTATTCAGATATACACACTGTGCCTTGTACAGGGGGCATTATGCCTGAGGATAGAAGAAGAAAAGGAAGAAAAGAGGAACAGGTCACCTAAGGGTTTATAGAGACATAAAGTCATTAATTATTAGTAATAATACGGCACCTGGAAAGCTCAGCTGGTAGAGCGGGCACCCATATATAGAGGTTTCCTCCTTGATGCAGGTTGGACTCTGACCTGCGACCCTTTGCTTCGTGTCATTCCCCCATCTCTCTCCCCTTTCGTGTCTTCTACTGTCCCATCAAAGCAAAGGGGGAAAATGCCCAAAAAATAATCTTAAAAAATAATTAGTAATAATGATTTTATTCGAAGACTGACTCAAGACATTTGAACACATTTTCACTACCATTGCGTCAAAAAGTGACGCTTGTTCAAGTACCTTTGCTGTTTTTAATTGACACAAAATGTCTCCTTTAGCATCATATTCAGCCGTGCTTGGGCGGGACTCTTAGCATCACTTTTTGACGTTCTGGGTTGGGACGTAGGTTTAACTGACCTGCGGCACAAAAAGAGGACAATTAGGTTTAGGAGAAGATGATGGGTGGGAGTTACAAAATGTACATTTCAGTGACACACACGGGACATGAACCCCGGTCTCCTGGGTAACAGTCCTGTGTGGTTTGACCCATCCACCACCCCAACCAACCTCTTTAAAGGATTGATGGTCATTTACACCACTCTCTACCGCTGTCTCTCTTGATATTACGTCGTCAGCAGAAGTTGCTGCTTACCCGGTGCATTCTATACAGGGGCTAATGGGGAGGATTGAGCTTTGAGAACCGGTTCAAATTTTGAATCATTTAAAAAATTACATTTACAATGGAATTGTTTGGAAAGATTTGTATCGGATCAAATTATCGGTTCCAAATTTAACATGCCCAAGTTTGGGTTTTGTAGCGGCCAGGACTTGTTGTGTTGCAGAGAAGAAGCACAGTAAGCAGAGCCCTAAAGTGAAAAAGCCCAGTTCGCGTTGGGAGTAATAACGGGTTGGATTTTCATGTGCAAGGTTACAAGTAAAAACAAGTCATCCATCTCACACAGGGGGAGCAAGACAAAGCTACGCCAGGTCAGCAGCTGAAAACACCCAAGATTTTCTGCTCTTCATTCTTTTCAACCTTTTCTCCCATGTCATCAACAATATGTTCTAATTTCCCGTTTCCCGCCTACACTGGATATAGGGCCCATGTTACCAGATTAGTCTACTCCCTCCTGGAAGCCCCCTGAAGCTCAGTTTCTTTTTCCATCTTCCATCCACTCCACTTCGTCTTTCCCTCTCTCTTAAAGCGTCTGAAAATTGTGTTGCATATTTATTCCTGCAGAATTAGCATCACAAACACTCTTCCCAGGCTCTTTGTTATGCTTCAGGGTGAGGGAGAGTGAGGGAAAGTAGATTACGCTTTTCGCTTCTCTGAGGCACACTCAAAGCAGGCTTTCTAGGCTTCCTCGTGCTTTTGAGCGGCGCTTGGGGCTTATCGAGACGCACTCCATATACTTGAAGTAAAGACGACTATGACTTAAAATATTGTTGTTTCGCTGGCATTCCTGTTAACCACATAGTTCCCCTCTCTCCCCCTCTCTCTCTCTCTCTCTCTCTTGCCCTCACTTCCCCTTTCCTTGAGTCCTATTGTTCATCTCCGGCCTTCTATCTCTACACAGAAACATTGACCACATTTGACTTGAGTAAAGCTCCAGATTTCACTGTGCAGTTTATAGATTTTGTATGAAATGCGGCTTTGTTGGAAATAATGTATGTCAGCAGAAATGGAGGAGTTACAAATCAGAAAACTGAACATTGAGATACCCCTCAATGGACTGTGTTTATGTAGCGGCTTTCTAGTCTTAATGACTACTCAAAGTGCTTTTTTAGTTATTATACGAACCATTCCCACACCTTCATACACTGTGGCCGAGGCTGCGGTACAAGGTGTCACCTGCTCATCAGATAAACACTCATTTACACTCTGATGGCACAGCATTAGGAGAAATTCTGGGTTCAGTGTCTTGCCCGAAAACACTGCAGAGCCACAGCTGCCCCAAATTAGTTGGTTCCTTTAAATTTAAAAACATACCAACACAGCACCTTGATTTGGAAACATCCTCTAATTTCCTCAAAAATGGTTCATCAAAATGCTTTTTCAAAAATATTGTAGGCTAGAAATATAAGCTACAGCTGTCTTCATTTTAGATTGTCAACTGTCAGTTGAAAATATTTTGCATAAAATAGCCTGGATTTAACTTTATGCAAATGAGGAGCGGGCAACTTGTCACCCTGTCTTTTTGGAAGACTCCACTATACTGCCAGAATGCATTGCCCCGCTGCTTATAAAGACACACTGCCTGTGGACATGAACTTTAACTGCAAGAGGGTTAATGAACAATTCATATTCAAATTGTATAGAGTAGCTTGTGATTAGTTAATTAAGAAACAATTGAGGACAGAACCCAGCAACGTCTTGACAACTGATCAATCGTAATCGTACTTCCCTAATTATTACCCAATGGAGGACTATTTAGTAGATACTGATGAGTTGCTGAAGAACAAATTTTGAATTGCCAGACTTTCCTCTTGTTAGTCCACACAGCATTCCGGCATGGAAGAAAAACCTGCTTGGGTTTATTGGCATTTCTTTAAACCAATCACAATCGTCTTGGGCGGCGCAAAGCCCCAAACAGTAACGTGTCTGGAGAGATCTGAGGAGCAGTTGACCATAGTTAACAATGGTTAACTATGGTTAACTAATGAATCCACCGGAGTTTAAAACGCCAACATAAAGAAAGAGGAAAGGCAGAAAAGAAAGACATACGGCAGAATTTCTAGCAGTCCCTGAACAATCCTGGAAGAAGAACTTTGTTAATTAGTTATTACGTAAACATTACGTACTGTTATTGTGTCCCCCAAGTAGTAAGTAAGTGATACATGACACTAAGTATTCACTAAGAAGTCCCTCATTCTTCCCATCCAACAATTACCCTTTATTACCTTGTGCTGTTCTCTAATAGCTCATTATCTACTGTAGACCTCCATTAGGAATTACTAAGGAAGTACTTATTTTATATTATTATTATTATATATCATTATTAATGATAAATTATTTTTCATTAATTAGGAATGAATGATGAAGCCGTTCCTGATTTGTTACTCAATAATCTGATGTTAGCTACTCTATAAAATTTGATTAGGAGTTACTCATTAACAAATGTCTCATTAGCCATTAGTTCTTCAATCGTTCCTTATTGGTTACCTGGTAACTATTCAAAATGTTGTATAGCTTATTGTAAAGTGTTACCGAAATATGTCTTCCAGTGTGAACAGTGTCTTTTGCATTCAGCTTTGTCATGCTCATGAGCAAAAAGCATGTTGTGCTTTCAGCTACTTAGGGTTTGTTTTCTCATGAGCAAACAATTTGTCTGCGTATAACTTCAGTTACGCTCATGAACTCATACAGCATTTTGCTTCCGGGTTCTTTAGGTATGTTTATGAGCAAACAACATGCTTTGCATTCAAGGAAAGTCTTAAAGAGCATAGGCGTCATTAGTCTCGCATTGCCAGACCTTCCTCCACAGTGCTGCAGGGGAAGTTGGGGCTAGTAAACATGCTCTGGATACGGCATTTCTCTAAACCGTAATCGTATTGGGCGGAAGACGCAGTAACGGTGGCGCTGCAAAATAGCCTCGGAAAGGACGTTGTTTTGTTGGAACGTGCTTTTTCCAAAGTGTCGCGCAACATAAACACAGATTGGACAGATAGTCTAGCTAGCTGTCTGGATTTACCCTACAGAAATCTGAGGAGCAGTTGACCATAGTCCTTGTTATTCCATAGAATACCAACACCAAAAGAAAAATGAGGGACGTCCAACAAATCTTCCGGCAGCACCGGAGTAATCCCCTAAATAAATTGTCGTCACTGTAGACTATTTCATGAGCAAATAACATGTTTTGCATTCAAGGAAAGGGTGGAAGCAAGGGCATACGCATCATTGAAAATCTAATGAGTGGAAATGGGCCGGTTACATATCGCAGGGCTGATGAGGGGAAGTAAACAGGTAAGCAGGTCAGGCATGGGCAGGTGCTCAAGTCTTAGGCCATCTGTTGGATGTAGGAAAATGACAAAGAATGTTGCTGAGGATGTGAGAAGCTGCTGGAGACAGGGACCATGGGGCAGACTGAGTAAAATAAAATAACATTGTGACACTAATAACGCATTTTGCACAAGTGTGTTGTTCACTTGCAATGGTTTTAATAAAATTCCAAGGACTTCTTCAGGTTGAAATATGCTCACACAGTTTGCATCTAACAACAGCATGTACCCTTGTAAATCAATTATTGGGTTTCTGTAAATAACATCCCAGAGTACGGTCTAGACTTGCTCTTCTATGAAAAGCGCGTTCTGATTTGGCACTATATAAATAAAATTGAATTCAACTTGAATTGAATTAAATAGATGGAGCATGTAGCATCCAGTTTCTTCATGTTTGCACATGAGGGCAACAGGTGATGCAGCTACAGAATTCCAACGACACTTCTGCAGACTTTCTGCAGATATTTAACAAATTAAAGAAAATACAATAAAAATTAAGAACGTTGACACATTTTCACCCCAAACAATTAAAAAGTAGTCCACTAAATTCCACAGATTTTCATTCTGCATCACTTCTGTCTACTAAGTTGCTGTGGCTCAGCGGTCGCCTGTCCAAGTATCCTTGGGCAAGACCCAGAGTTGCTCCCAAGGCTGTGCCATTGGTGTGTAGATGTGTGTGAGTGTTTATCTGATGAGCAGGTGGCACCTTGTACGGCAGCCTCGGCCACAGTGTATGAATGTGTGTGAATGGTTCCTGTAATATGTAAAACATTATAAATGCGCTCTATAGGAACATTCAATTTACCCTACTACGTTTTAGTTTAAAAAACAGATAATCTTTGTCTTGTTTCCCCCTCTCATTCCCTCTGTTCTGGTGTTTCTGAGCCCCTAAATCTGAGACATTTGGAAACACTTCTTACCCGTTTGGAAACAGGCGGGGTTGTGTTGCAGTCTCAACGGACGCAAACGGAGACTTTTGGCAACAGCAACACCGGCGCCCACGTTTCTACCTCTGATTGGGTCTTATCGGTCCCAACGTCTCATTCTTTGAGACTAAGCTACTAACGTTGCAATGAATACCAGCAACAGGCGGATTATACATGCTTCCTGTTTATGCCCAGTATACGAAAATGTTGATGAGATATGAGGGCGTGTTAGTTTAAACAGAGATTAGTTCTTCTACTTGAAAAACACTCGTGTGCACGGAGATCACTTTTGACTCCTGAGTGAACAACACCTTCTGCATCCATCCACAAGGAAGACTTTAGTATCACCTCTTTTCTCCAGGGAGCCCCAGTGTCATTCCACAATATATGTGAACACAATTCGTAGTGTTCACTCTACTGGACTGTGGTTTCATGGGGATTGGTAGGGAATTCAAAACTGATTGGTATTAACTTTGTGTGTACAGAAAACATTGCAGGACATTAAATCAGCATTTTCGGATTTGGATGTTTAAAAATGCAACGCAGCTGCTTCTCAAAAGAACAAAATAATGAATAACTTTTATTTCACACTGTGAAATACAATAACAAGATTCAGTATTCAGCTGTTGGACACTGTGATGCATTACCAGAAGATTATAAAATCATTAGAAGATGTACTTTCCTCGCAGTGCTGTCACAAGACAAATGGCTTCCAATTGAATATTTTGTCATCAACTGGACAGCTGCCCAATAAAGTATTAAACCCTTATTCACAGTGTGTATTATATCATTCCAATTACCATGTGCTGTCAGGGGGTTTCAAATGTGCCCATTTTCAGTTATGTTAGTGAAAAGCTGGGTTAACCACGACCATCAGTAAGTCATCTTGCATCTGCACCCAACACAATGTCACTTCCATCACGTCAAAAAGCCATGCTTGGTCAGGTGCCTCTGCCGTTTGTTATTGACACACAAAAGTCTCCTTTAGCATCCTATTTAGACATGCCTGGCCAGGATTCTTGGTGTCACTTTTTTCCGCTTTTGGGACTTGCCACTAGCCCCTTGGTGTCATATTTAGAGGCGCTTGATCGGGACTCTTGGCGTCACTTTTTGATGCTCTGGGTTGGGATGTACGTTGAACTGACATGTGGCAAAATAACGGGATGTTAGGTTTAGGAAAAGATTGGGTTGTGGTTACCAAAAGACAAGAACGGGACCTAAATCCCGGTCTCCTGGGTGAAAGTCCTGTGTTGTTCGACCCATCCACCATCCCCACCAACGCAGATTTTTGTTCTTACTACTCTCTACCCTTGTCTCTCTTAAAACTACCTCATCTTACAGCGCCACTGCTCTGCCCGATGTGTTCCATTCAGAGTCTAAAGGGTGTTTTTTGCGTCTTTATCTGACGATAACAGACAATGACCAAGAATCAGTATTTTTTCCCTGGGAGGGAGAGCAATGTCGAGGGTCATGCTTGAGTTGGTGACACTACAGAATATAAAAATATAATGGAATATTATGCAGTAAGGACCTGGTTTCGAGTACACTTGACCCCAAAGTCCAGTTTGTTTGAATAGTGTGAACACGAGCCGTGCCCAAGTCCACTTTAAAAGTTGATCTTGAGTACAACATCAGGTGTAAAAGACAACTGAGTTATGAAACTCAATTTCATACTGACACAATACGGCACTGCTACCCACCCTCAACCTGATGTTGGATATTACTATATCTCATTAGATACAGAAACATGAATCAAACTTTGTAGATAGGCTACTCCAGACCTTTCTGTTTAACCAGAAATGTCCGTGAAAATGCTATAAACCCGTTAGATTTCTAGATTTTAGTAGAACATGAACTTTCTGTACTATGTGATTCAAAAAGCATGTATAAGCTGTATTAACTGTTTAGATAATTGCACCATCCTCACCATTCTAAAGCCATGTTTGGTTGCCACATACAGTACTTCAATCATTCTGTAAGTAACGTTCTCATTAACTATATGTATTATAGGCCCAAACTATAACATAGCTCTAGTAACAAGCCCAGTTTGTAGATTAGACGGATCCGGAATCTCCCTGTAGGAATTCTGTTGTCGAGTCAGCAGGTGTGCTGTCAGTTCTGGCCCCCAGAAGTCCGTCCCGTGACTCTGGTGAAAACCCCAGGGGAGAGCTGCAGCCAATTTGGGCTAAATGCTCCTGACAGCACAGAGGCCCCAGGGTCAATGGGGTCTGTCCCCAAGACACCGCCCCCCCTTTTTAATCGAAACACCCCGGGCCTCCTTCTGACCGTCATCCGTTCTCATCGTTGTCTTCACCTCGTGCTTTTGGAACAGTGTGCAGCAGTGGTAGCTGGCTCCCATTCCCCTTTTCTTTCCACTCCATTTAACTGTCTTCAGGTGGACAGTGAGGACGATTGGGATGATGTGATTGGACTTCTTATTTTGAGTTGTCTTTTTTCTTTTTTTCAGTCTACGGAATAATGTTTAATATTTTTATTAGTAATAATCTCTTTTTCAGCTGAAATTAGCAATACACTAACTGAATGCAACTGAATGCTGTAGGACAACAATACAAATGGTGCTTTAATTTGTTCAGCCCATGAGCTATAAATGATTACTACTTTATTTCTGTCCATTTTCACACATTTGACACGTTTGTTAGCTTTCAGGCGACCATTGATATTACATTACATCTTTTTGGTTGCTGCACAGTGAAGTTTCATAATTGCTAGAACAGTTTTCACGGCCTTAGATTTATTCTCTTTGTTTTTGTGAGTGTTAAATTATTATGGTATTGTAAATTTAATCTCATTGATGCCTGAATGATCATAGTTTCTGCAGGTATTACCAAGTCAAATTTAAGATATTTGAAAAACGTTTTAAGACCTTTATGCATGAAACGTAAGACCTATACAGTATCACAACACAAAAGTAAAACCAAAAGCAGAGTCAGAAAAGTGCTTGCAAAGTAAATAAATGTATTGAAATTGAACAAAAGCAATACGGATTAACAATAACCTGTAAAAATGAAGCAAATTACATTTGGACAGAAAAAAAAAAAGGACTACAACAAGACGGGATGACAAAAAATTATCTGTTTAAAATGATTTTAGACCTAGAACACTTCAGCAAATTTAAGACATTTAAAGTGCTCACATTATGCTTTTTGGCTTTTTCCCTTTCCTTTTACTGTGTTATATATCTTTTTTGTGCATGTTATAGGTTAACAAAGTCTCCCCCCAAAGGGAGTTACCACCTCCAACAGCAAACACTGTTCACCAACTGCTCCAAACAGCTCTGTCGTAGTTCCGCCTTTTCTTCAGAGACAAACGTGTGTCAACTTTGTAACACACATCACAATGATCGCCTAGCAGCTAGCGTGGCACTTAAACAGAGAGCTCAACACACAGGGGCAAAAGAGGAGCTGCAGCAATGTGCAACACAACAAAAATGTGGTGTGTTTTTGAAAATCCAACCATGTAAATCTATTCTGATATAACCTCTAAATACAACTGTAAACCTGTTTTGAAGTTGTACCGTCACATGACTCAGCGGCGTCAGGCAAACTAACAAGCAAGCAGCCAGGCCCGCGGCGGCCTGCAGCACACACACGGAAGAAGCGCCGAGACGGAGCAGGAGACCGTTAGAGAGGAAGAGGAGCGCGGTATGGCTGTTTTCTCACTATGAAAACTAAACAACGGCCAGCTGTATAACCCTACCAGGTCGACATTGTTGTGTAGGACAGGAGAATAAACACTTTTTTTAAAGATTATTTTTTGTGTATTTTTCAACCTTTATTTTGACAGGACAGATAAAGACATGAAAGGGAAGGGAGAGGGGGATAAAGGGCTGTGAGTTGAGGAGTTAACCTCTATACATACTGTATGGTTGGCCACTCTACCAACTGAGCCATCTGGGCGCCCAGAATACATACTTTATGTGTGCTATTTAATATCTATATAACAATGTGCCATTTCAACAATGTCCTCTGACAATTGTAGAAGCTTTTTTAATCCATCATGGAATTACAGTGTGTTTGTAACATGAATAAATAGTTATGAATCCAAACATCAAAGGTCTTCGTCATCATTGTTCCCTGTGTGATTTCAATACATTCCTGTGAGATTTTTTTTTTGTCTCTATAGTCATATGACAATGTACACATTCATGTGACATCCATGCAGCATGCATATCCCGACAGCCTAGAAATGTCTGTAACAGTGGTAACACAACAAATGTATACAAGCATATGGAAATTCTTTCCAGGGTTTTAAACGTATTAATAATCCAAAGGAAAAATCAATAACACTTAAAAGTTAATGAAAATTAAGTCAGATTTAGCAATTTTATGATCCATCCAGCTTAATTATTCAAAAGTATCTGTATCTTTAGTCTAGATCCTTGAGGCTCCGTTGCTAACAGAAATTTTACTGGATTTGACCCAGTGTTCTAACCTCCGGTGGATTTCTGACAGCTAGCTAGACTATCTGTCCAATCTGAGTTTTCTGTTAACAACCCCAAAACAACTTTTGAATTTACACATTTGAAGTCCACCAAAACAAGTTCCTTCCCGAGGCTTTTAGCAGAGGCATCATTTCTCCGTCTGGTGCTTAGCACCACCGAAGACAATTGTGATTGGTTTAAAGAAATGCCAATATAACAGAGCATGTTTTTCTCCCATCCCAGAATGCTGCGTGGACTGACCAGACCCTCCTCCGCAGTGCTGTGGAGGAAGGTCTGGCGAAGCGAGACTACGGTATCGGTGAGACTGCGGTATCGGTTCTTGGTAATGGATCCATACCAAATGTTGCCGCACCACTACCTGATACTTTTCCGACATGGTGAACTTATGGTAATACAACCGTGACAAGCCTTAGCAGTTTGCAAGCACTTTTACTTCAGTGTGAAATGATGAAAGTGATCACTCTGAACACTCAGCTAGATATTTACTAATTAGACATATTGACTCATGTACCCTCTGTCAGCTTTCAAACAGAGACACTAATGAACGTAAAGATAATGATTTGGTTCAAGCCAGCAAGCGTATGTTTCAACATGGAACTGTTTGATAGTTCTCTCCCTGTTTGAAAGCTAGAATTAGTCTGACAAATCAATTGATAACTTTTAATTGAATTTACCATTTATCTGGGTTTATGTCCAGTGGTGAGCAGCATGTAAACACGTCTTCTGCTCAGAAGATTTTGTTTTTTTTTTAGTAGGAGAGATTGAGTCTACACTGTCTGCATTTGCCTGTGCATTTGCCTGGACAAAACATATTACTAGCAGCTCATGCAAACGTTACGAAAAGCTGCCCCAAGCTCTAAGGATTGGTAGCTCTGTGTGTCAAAGACCAATGTGGAAGAATCGTTAACTACATACCTTGCAACGGTTAAAAACAGTACATGACAATACCCTCAAAGGGTAGATGTGAAGATCAAAGGTGTTCTTCGAATGAATCATAACATGAAAAATAAACAAAAAGAATTGTTCCTTTAAGATGTTATTCAGAATGACATCCCTTTAAAACATAGAGCAGGGTGTCATCCTGTCTATCTTATAAATTAATTTTGATATTAATTAAGGATGCACCAAATCCAGATTTTGGGGGTTCGGGTGAATACCAAATCCACTGGTTGATATTCTGCCAAAAGCAAATACCAAATCCTTGTGCCATCCTCAGTCCATTAACAAAGTAAACACATTAATGTCCTTCCTTCACCGTACCTGAAGCTGCTGCATTTTGGCTGCTGTCGGTATATTCCTTCATGCACAACTTGTATTCTTTTGGATGTTGCATACTCAAATGTTTTAACAGCGGCGTTGTGTTGTGTTTAGGGTCCTTGCCACCACGAGACAAATCTGCAATGCAAACTGAACATGTACAGTGGCTTGAGAAGGTTTACACACCTGTGTTAAAGTTGATTAAAATGAGTAAAAAAAACAATCTTATGGAAATCCAACCTTTTCTTGGTGAATGAATAATTGAATGAATAAAAGTATTGTAAATAAATAAATGTTCTTCCTTAAAATACATGGGCATAAGTATATACCCCTCTCTGTTAAAATACAGGGGGCATAAGTGTATACCCCCCTATGTTAAAATACAGTGTTAAATTTCCATAGAGGCAGGAAGATTTTTTTAACTAAAGGCCAGTTATTTCATGGATCAGGATACTATGCATCCTGATAAAGTTCCCTTTCCTTAACATAGGGGTGTGTATACTAATGGCCCTGTATTTTAAGGAAGAACATTCATTAACAATACATTCTTCATTCACAAAGATAATTTGTGTCCATAAAGTGTTTTTATTCCGCTTTTTAATCAACTTTAGCATGGGTGTGTAAACTTTCTCAAGCCACTGTAGCTCCACTGTAGATCACCTTCTTTTGACTGAAAGTACAGTCAAACAACACTTTTCCTGCTCACGAGTTCCACTTTTACTTTCTCAAAGCCTACTGCATTGAACGGTCCCCCTACCTAAACACCTTGCCATAATAATGGCGGCGTCATTACATCGACCAGTGTAGCCCCGTAGCACAAGCATAGGGTTCAGTTCCGTGGAAAAATGATCTTAATTCTAAGGTTCGGCCGAAATCTAACCTCGTCGAAATTTGGGAAGGGCAGTCATATCTGTCTTTACCAACACATTCTCACTCCCATCATGTCAATAAGTGACGCTTGGTCAGGTGCCTTTGGCGTCTTTTATCAACACAAAAAGTCTCCTTTAGCGTCATATTGACCCTCTCTGGACTTGCGTCTAGCCCTTTGGTCACATATTTTTCTGTATCTGTTACGTCCAGTTCCCGTAACAGGGCAAGTTTTCTTTTATTTACATTCAGCTTACACTTGCTGTTTTATTTTGACTCTCAATGTCTGCCTCTATTATAGGTAACTTCCTGTCTTTGTCTACCTTCCCGCCTGTGGGATTACCTGCCCATCCCTAATGTGTGTCACCGTTGTCTAATTGTCTCCCCTACCCCAGTGCATATACTCACCTCATGTCCTGAGTCATTTGCCAGTAGTACACTATGTCTCTCTCATTCTAGCGTTATTCCCAGTGTTTATTCCCAGTGATTACTCTGACTTTAGCTTGTTTATCCCACCACGTCTTTTGCCTTGTGTTTTTTGATACCTTTGCCTGTTATTGTGCTCTGTACAATAAACTCCTTTACGTCTACAACAGCAGCCGAGGTTGTGTTTTTAGAGTCCTCAGAACTTCTTGTCACTATTGGCGTCCCATTTTGAAGCTCTGGGTCGGCACGTACTGACCGTTTAACTGACATCGGCACAAGCACAGGACAGTTAGTTTTAGGAAAAAATGGTGGGTGGGGTTACAAAATGTACGTTACAGTGACACACAGGACAAGAACTGGACATGAACCCTGGTCTCCTGGGTAAAAGTCCTGTGTTGTTTGACCCATCCACCCCCCCACAAAACCTCTTCACACAGATTTTCGTTCATACTACTCTCTACCGTTGTCTCTCTTAACCCTTGATGTTGTCCTCCCGAGTCAAAAATTGACAAAGATTTGACATTTTTATCCCTTTTTCAAACTTATAGGTTTTTGCTAACACCACCTTACTACCACTAGTTTTACACTACTTTTAGGAATTCATAGTCAATAACCCTCATTTACATAGAATTGTACCTAATATTTGAGTGAAAAAAAGCAACAATTGCGAATTATTTTGACTAATAGTTAAGATCAGAGGAACGTATTGAGTTTATTCAGGAATGAAAGTGATCAATTGTATTTACAAAGAGCTTTGTATGGAATCCAATACATTTTTTGTGGTAATTTGATTAAAAAGAAACACATGTTTCAGATATAGTTATTTAGTATATTTAAAGGGCTCAAATTTGACCTGAGGACAACAGGAGGGTTAATACTACATCATCTTACAGCGGTCGAACTGCTGCTCTGACAATTAAGGGTGATTTTTGCGTCGGTATCCAACATTGAGAGCGTCAGTATTTTACGAGTTGGTAGTGAGAACAGGTTGGTCTCAATCGATGCTCTGATGGCATTCATTACATTTACACAATCAAAATTTAGATTGCACAACTTTTCACCTTAAAGAATGAATGTTCTCCACTTTACCTCGTTACCTGTTGACATTATTTAAATGTTTGACCTTCATTGCCACGTGCAGCCTGTGAGCTCACTAAACAAACTCACGTCTATGCAAACACGGCGAGAAGGGAATCCTAATGTAGCAGAAAGCCTCGCAGCTCCCCATCAGGGAGGTCACCAAACAACAAAAAAACTATTTCCTTGGTGTGTTGGCCATCTTGTATTCAAATAACCCGTTCACAAACATTATGCAAATAGACACTTGCAACTGTGTGTGTGTGTGTGTGTGTGTGCGTGTGTGCATGTGTGTATACACTAAGTGCAGAGCCAGATTAAATGGATAAATTACACAAGGCATGTTGCATTTTTAGGCCCCCTCCAAATAGATACTACGGTCTTTGCTAAATGAACAAGATGACTTTTAAATGCCACAGGAGTAACATGCAAAATTTTTTTGGAAGGTGTTTTAATGCATCTAATTTCGGCTTATTTAAAGGGCCTGAGAGAAATGTGTAAAGCCCGTCTATGTTGTGTTCTTTCCTCTTTTTCATTTTTTCCACTCTGCACCTTAAATCATCCCAGAAAAGTGGTAGTGTGACCGTTAAGGCTACCGTAGCTGACATGCTAAACTAGAAACACATTTTCCCACACCTTAATTTTTTTCACTTTAATTTTAATTAAAATGTAATATACACACTACTGTAAAGACAATACAAGCTTACATGAATATTAGAAATTTACATTTTTAAATTATTTTTTAAAACCTTTCCCTCTTACTGGGCCTCTATTGGCATATAGGCCTGTTCCTAGAATGCCTCTAGAGGCGGGAAACACAAGGCAGGAAGAAAAACTAGGGACAAGACAGCAGAATATCAAAATAAAACAGGAAACAGAACACACAGAAACTCACAAGGGAACACAAGACAGAAACTACAACACCAGACCAGGGAGGTCTCTTATTTCTGAGAATAACAGAAAGCAACAAATGGAGAAAAAGAAACAAAACTGAAACCATGACATCTTGTTATGATTCGATCCATGAATCAATAAAATTGAATTGAATAGCGGCTGGACAGAAAGTTCTTAAATACATTTGTGGGTAGTTAATAAAAAAGTCATCCCAACATTACCGCAATTTTAAATATGATTATGATTTAAAAAAAATAAAACACCTTGCTTCCATTTATTCCATTGGTCCATGTTCATTCAGTGTCGGATCAGTCTGAGAGTGTCTAATCTGGGCACAGTATGAATACCGAAAGCAGATTTCAAATAAATGTGCCGATATTTGTCCCAAAAAAACCTCCGGGGACAGTGATAACAATGCTCCCTATTTAGTAGTTGGACGGTGTGCCTTTGAGCAAAGCAAATTTAAAAACCACCAACCGTTGCTACAGAAACGGACTCATCTGACAGAAAAAAAGATGCATAATTTCCCTAAAAATGTGTGTCCTTGAGTCGTCCCTCCTTGCATCCCCTCATCACGTCTTCAGTGGGAGGGACTGAGATGCAGGTGAGGGATGGATGCAGATGTAAAGTTTACTGTGCGAACTGACATGTACATTACCATCTTCATCTCTCGATCATTAACAAATCTCTGGGAATATCTCTCTGTACCTTACATATCTTTTTACAAGTAATACTGTAACACTGCCCATCACTTACAACTAACAACTGCCCAGCTCTTTCATTTTAATTAAGATATATCGTACATGTGTTACAGTATTTTGTTTCATATTTTTTGTATATTTCTGTTTCTTGGTTTTTGCAAATCCTTTCCTTTACTGTTAATTTAATTTACTCCTTCTTTGTTAACTCTTAATATGCACCAAAACAGAAAAGCAAATATCTTTAATATAGGAATATCCCGATCCTGATCACATTATCTGATCAGAGCCGATTTGGGCATTTTTTAACAGATCTGGGATCAGCATTCACCCTAATCACCTTACTCCAAACATGTACATCAGCTTGTAGTGACCGTTGCCTTTAATCACGCGTGCCCTGCACCACAGACACACCTCCAGACTTCCTGTATGCGCTTTCAAACAAAAGATGGCGCGGCCGCTCACCAGTGTCCATCCAGAGAGCGGCTCGTAACTTGCAGCCCTTGGCAACGGGTAAAAAAGCTTCTTAGTCATCCGTATTTAGAGAAGAAGATTAGTGTAGTTCTCTACGCTTCTTCCGTGATTCCACCAGGAAACAACTATTTCAGGCCGTTATTCCCTGGAGACATCGGTAAGCATGAGAAGAAAATCAAATATTGACTATTATGAGCAAGAGGCATCGCTAAGTATAGTTTTTGTTGGGGGTTTGCAAGGATCCTAAAGGTGGTGTTGAGAGAAAAGACTGACTTGTTGCACTAAGTCAAATAAAATAAGACATGTTAAAGTTACTTTGTTATTTGTGTAAACAAAAAAACAATTTAATTCTATTATCTTAGCAAATACAAGTATCAAATCGAGAAATTATTTAGAAGATCAGATCAAAAATGCTGATCGGGATATATCCCCAGTTGTATATGAAAACTTAATACAACCAGATGGTGGTGTAAGTCTGATCCGAGGATTCACAGGTGTTTGAACCAGTTTGTGTTGAACCAGACAGCAGGCGAAGCTCTCACTTCTCCAGTTGTTCTCCGTTTCAACCTTCACGAATAGCATCCATTTTTGCATGAAGATCAAAAGGATAAGATCTTGGGTGTAAGGAGCTCAGACATGTAAAAAGAGCCCATTGTAGATTGACTCCTTCTTTGATTCCGAAGAAACCAGTGGAGGTGTTTGATAAGGATGCGTTCTCGATGCAAGTGAGCTCCCCAGTGACTGAGAGAACGAGATCACTGTCTATGTTTTCATGCACATAAAGTTCAGTTTTTTGCTCTTTTTTACAAAAAAACAATACTCCAACTAAGCTGTTTACATGACTAATGAAAGTGAATGTTCCATAAATATTCCTGTTTACATGCAGCAGTTTCCCAGCAGTGGCAACTTGTTGGACCGTGCGAACACAGCCTCCCTCTTTCATTACTTCAACCAGCTTCTTGAAAAGGTTGGCTCATATGCAAAAACTTGTTGATATCCAAGTCTTTCAATTAAAAGTAGTCGTGTTTCTCCTTCCAACCAGAGATGTGGGCTCTTCTTTTAGACATGCCTCTCTACTACAGCCTTGCTTGCAAACTGTTGGCTGGTCGGTTTGTGTTAAACATTTCAATTCAATTTTATATAATATATGTAACAATTATCTCATTGTGCTTTTCATAAAAGAGCAGGCCTGGAGCGTACTCCGGGATGTTATTTACATAAACACAACAGTTCCCACCAAGAGCAAGCACAGAGGCAATGAAAAACTTCCTTTAAGAGGCAGAAACCTCGAGCAGAACCATGGTACAGGGTGGGAGGTCATCTGCCTCGACCGGTTGGGGGTGAGAGAAAGAGAGAGAGAGAGAGACAGAGAGAGACAGAGAGAGACTTAGAGAAGAGACAGAGATAGACAAGGAGAATTGTAGCAGAGGGTGTCGAGCAGGAACATTGAGGAAGCAGGTGACTCCAACCACAGATCCAAACTCCACAGCTCCAGAGCCAGAAACACCTGCAGGAAGCAATAGTAGGAGAGAGGAGAGGGGCGAGAGAGCAAAAGGCTCCGGGAAAGGGAAGAAGTTGAGTTAGTAAAATGCATTAATGGGTTGAGGTTACACACAGATGGAGAGAAGGAGGAAGAGAGAGGTTCTCAGTGCATCATGGGAAGTCCCCAAACAGTCTAGGCCAGGGGTCGGCAACCTTTACCACTCAAAGAGCCATTTGGACCCGTTTCACACAGTAAAGAAAGCACTGGGAGCCACAAAACCCTTTTGAAATTTTAAATGAAATAACACTGTATGTAACGTTTTTTTTGCCTTTGTGCTATTTATAAACAAACTATACTGTGTTACATTTATGAAATCAATGAACGACTGAAGAGAAAATAAAATATAATTTCTGCATGCAACAAAACATGTTTAACTCCGGAAAAAAACTAAAAATGTTGGGTTAACGGTTTAGTAAAATAGGGCTAGGACTGTCAACTTGGCTCAAATGGCAAAACCTCCACAGCTCCTCAGGGTAAAGGACTCACAGGGCTGCGCGTCCTGTACCCTGAAGAGCTGTGTTCAGTGCTGTCATATCCACGAGACGTGGAGCTTTCCCAGCCACTCTGGCTGTTCCCAGCTCGTCCAGTAACCAACGGAACTGACGGGGATTTAAACCTTTCGCCATTAATTTGCTCAGAATCTGAATGACAACATTCATTACTTCTGTGCATTCCGGAGGAAATGTTTGAGCACACTGGTCTTCTTGGTGCAAGACGCAGTGAATGGTCAGCAACTTACTGTCCAGCGACTTCTGCAAAAGTCACAAAGCTGTTATGTGCGCCAGTCATACTCGGTGCCCCGTCTGTACCACTGACACGGGGGGGGGGCGGGTGTTATTCCCCTTGCTCTTAAACAATTCAAGACAGCCTCACAGACGTCCCCCCCGTGTTTGGCCTTTTAGTGGTATCGACTGAATCATTTCTTCTTGTGGCCCAGTCGAGTTTACATACCGGCAGAACAGCGCAATTTGTTCAATATCACCTTAGTCTTTAGATTCATCACAGGCAGTTGAGGAGGCCACAGCTGACTTGATGTCTTTAATTTGCTGTACAAACTAAAATAAAATACATTTTAATTTAATATTCATTAAGTATTTTTTAAAAGCTGAGCCGCATCAGAGGGATCAAAGAGCCGCAGGTTGCCGATCCCTGGTCTAGGCCTATAGGAGCTTAACTAAGGGATGGTTCAGGACTCTCCTGAGCCAGCCCTAACTGAAAGCTTTATCAAAGAGGAAAGTCTTAATCCTACTCTTAGATGTGGACCCGTACTGGAACCTGGTTCCACAGGAGAGGAGCCTGATAGCTGAACACTCCCGGCTCCCATTCTACTTTTGGCAATGATGGCAACGCCCAGAGCTGACCGTAAAGCTGGCCGTAAACTGGCCATAAACTTTGGTAAAACCCTGATTGAGATACATATACCAATTGTTCTGTACACGTCCAAAGAATGTTTCTATTCTATTCTTTCCCCGAATAATAACAACAAATCACAAAACCTAATCAGAAAATGCTTAATTTGGAAAAGAGGCATCATTCAAAATGCTGACAGAATGTACTTTTTACAATGGCTTGAATGTAACAGATGTCCATTAATATAAAATAGTTGCACAATATAGCCTGTTTAAAGTTCAGTTTTCACTAGGATAATTTCTATATTAACATTCATTAGGGGAGCCCCCCTTCATGTTAAGACTCTTTTATTGCCTGTGGACAGACAGGAGGAAACATCATTTGCTGGAATGCATTCAGTTCAAGCCTTCAAATAAATCCCAGTAAGGCCAGAGGTGATACCATATAACTCGGTTTTATTCTAAAAGCACCAGGCTGTCTAAGAGGATAGGAGTTTAATGCAAGGCTGTATTTTCTCCTTTGAAAAGACAGTGAGCGTCATAATTTAAAGAAAACCCTGAACATCTCAGGTGATTATGTTCTCAGTGCCCAAAGCGCTGAAAAATGTTTGTTTGAAGTCAACATTATTTGTTTCTTTTACGTGAAATGTGTGCAGTTTTTATTTCAGTTCAATGAACAGTTGGCATTCTACCATTAAATACAAATGCTCCACAGGCAAACATTCATTACATGTTAAGCGAGCTCCCTCGTGGCCTGTGATTATCTTCAGGAATTTGTCCCGAAGCTTAAAAAAACACAGACATTTAATATGCTAGACATTTTAGCAGCTTTATTTATCTAAATAAATGAAAAGACTTCAAACAGAAACAGAGAACAACAAAGCAGTAAGTAATGCTAGGAGAAACATACACTTTAATGCATCTGGGCACACTTTGAAGCAGCACCGCCACTAAGATAGAGATAACAGATCAGTGTTGAAATTAAAGGCAACAGATTACCTTTGAAGGTTGTCTTCACAATCTCTCTTCCTTTTGCACGTTATCAGAACCACAACAGCTTCAGAGTGCAGTTTGAATTCTGTGTGTGTGCATATATTTAAGTTGTTATGATATGTTGTACATCCCCAGATGGAGGGAGTTCATGATGGCTTTTCTGTTAAAGCTAACATCAGAACAAGTAGCTTCTTAGCTCCTGCCGTGTTGACAGGTCCGCCATCGTGGGATGTTAAAGGGCCGATTAAATGCTCATTTTCAGGGTTATAATTGTACTTTTTTTAGGTTTACATGGTTTCTTTTTTTCTTAAACACCATTTTGTTTTTGTACTGCACATTGCTGCAGATCCGGTTATCACCCTGTGTGTTTGGGTCTCTGTTTCAGCTACAGAGTGAAACATCTCACTTCTATACTATCTTTGTTTAAAGTTACAGATGCTCCGTAGCTAAGATCACATCAGCTAGATAACTCTTTCTCCTTCTTTGGTCAGTCCAAGGCAGGATCAGCTGGGAGACTTCTTCTAGACGAGGGGCAGTTGTGCAATGCCTGCAGAACAATGACAGGAAATAGTTATTTTGGAGATTGGTCAACTAGTGTGCGTTGCAGCAGTGTTTTGTCATTAAGAACGAGCTAGCATGCTACGGTTAGCCAGAGGTGGGTAGTAACGAGTTACATTTACTCCGTTACAGTTACTTGAGTACGTTTTCGAAAAAATTGTACTTCTAGGCGTAGTTTTAAATCACTATACTTTTACTTTTACTTGAGTAGATTAGTGAAAAATAAACTGTAGGCTACTCTTACTCCGCTACATTAGGCTACAATGAGCTCGTTACTCGTTACTACGCTTCATTGTTTTTACCCCAGCGTACGTCTCATTGTAATGTTTTATTTTGACAGAGAGAGACAGTCTTCCGCTGAAGGCTCTGCCACGTGACTGTGCTTAACCAATCACACGTCGTTGTGCAGTCACGTGACCACACTCGTTTCAGCAGCGGGACAGGTTAGCCCATAGACATATAAAGAGGTTAGCTTTACAGTCGTAGCAAAGCAAAGACATCAGAATCAAAAGTCGCCAAGGCAACGCAGACCAGGATGACCCCCCCCTCGGCCTCATAGTGAAAGCATGGTTACCTTTTAGGAAAAGTGCGAAACAGCAGCTCCGTTATGCGGCGTCTTCTGTGTCGACCAAACAAACGGACATGTGAGCGTTCAACAACTCAACCTCTAACTGAGGAGACGTAGCGGTGGTTTTAGTTTTTGCTGGGGAGAGGTGGATGTTTGTCTTTTAGGTTACATACAGAATGTTTTACACATGCCGTAACCATCCAAATTTGATGTGACAAGTCTCTCTCAAGTAAGCTAATTTGTAATTAATAAATTAATTTTAATTAATTTTATTGATTGGATGAACTCTAATTCGCCTAAAGATGATTATTTTGCATTATTGTGTCTGATTGATGCTTATGTTGAGAAATAAATCAGACGTTACTCAACAGTTACTCACTACTTGAGTAGTTTTTTCATCAAGTACTTTTTTACTCTTACTCAAGTAATTATTTGGATGACTACTTTTACTTTTACTTGAGTCAAATTATTCTGAAGTAACAGTACTTTTACTTGAGTACAATTTTTGGCTACTCTACCCACCTCTGCGGTTAGCCACCTCGTCTCGGCTAGTTACGTAGAAAGCCGTGCAGATTTTGAACAGCTCACCCGTAGACTGAAGGCAGAGGACATTCAGAAACCAGATCTCAGTCAAAACACCATGGATGGGTTTTTATGAATGTAGAAGCAGCAGAGACACAAAATAACACTCAACATCCTATTATTTTATAATATGGGCACTTTAAAGTTGAGGCGCAGAGTTTGTGTCCCGGAAGTAGGGCTGGGTATTGTGAAAAAAAATTGAATGGTGATACCGGGGTTCCTGAACAATACATCAAACAATCAGTTTTCTAAACCCTGTAGCTGGAGTAAGTGTTTTCTTGTAAATCCCTTGGTTTTCTGAGGAAATTTAAATGCTAAAGAGACTGTGGGATGTGGTCAAATGCTCCAAAGAAAAAGAGTATGTGAGCCTTGTTGCAAAACTGATTTAATACAAATGTGTTCTCATTATTGTTTTTGTCTGCTCCATATTTTCTCCAGTTGTTATTGTTTAGCAGTTCAACATTATATTTTCATCCTTGTGTAATTTGTGGACTACAATTGAGCTGTGTGGAGCAGTTTGTGAACAGTGTTTTCTCTGGAAGATGGTAAGTTCCTTTAGGGTAGACTTCGTGATTTTTCAGTTTATAAACCTATAACGTGCAAAAAAATGATACTTAAAACTAGGGATGTCCCGATCAGAATTTTAGGCCTCCGATCCTTATCCGATCTTTTAACCTCAAATCCGAACCGATTTCGAGTCCCGATCCGATATTTTGCCTTTAGTATTGAAATTGATCGAACTCAAATATATTTTGAGCAAGTAACACAACTTTTTATTAGACTAATATTTTATCAAAAAGCATTACTATTATTAATGTAAATCCCATGAAATGAAAAATCTTACCCAGAATTAAAGATCAGCTTCAATTTAATATTTTAGACAAAAGTAAAAAGAAAAACACTGACTTGGTACAGTATTATAAAAAAGAAAGTGCTATCCAAAATCCACTTTTAGCTTATAAGTGCTTAACATGGGCTGCCATAAAGTCAATAAAAATAAAGTGCACTGACCACTGAGCAAATATAAAATGCACTTGCTCATCTTAAATATGGTGTAAACAGTTTGACAAATAGTCACAATCCGTGGTGTAGTGGTAAAAAAAGAGGTGGGTAAACTATAAATTCTGTGATAAGGGGGGCCACGGCCTACCGGTGGATCCTGATGACGTTGCTATAGGCTGTCATTTATCGCTGGTTTTTCCCTCATAGGTCGCACAATCAGTATTCAATTCATACATTGATCAATGTTCTTGTTAAAAAGACTCAATAAAGAATTATATGGTTTAAATCTATAAAGTTTACTAAATGACAAAACAGAGACAACAAGAATATGTGTAAATTATTCACATTTAACAATCTGGAATCAAAGACCTTTTTACAGTTGTCTTAAAAAAATTACTCAAACCAACTAATCAATTATCAAAATAGTTGGTGATTACAGTTTATATAAAACCCCCAATGATTTTCTCCACATGAATTTAGATTATCAACCATAATGTATAAACCATCTGAAGTAGACTGACCCAGTTTCTGCTCCTGATGAAGCTAGAAGTCTGTATGATATCAACCTTGTAACATTATAAGAAAAACAATGATCCCCTATCTTACGTAGAAAACCGAAATTACCTACAATCCTAAGCGTAACAGCAACGGTTCTGATTGGTACAACGTGCTGTTACCATAGAAACGTTTACCGTACCTGCGATGTTCTTCATGTTCTAAGCCCCCAACGTAGACTTCAAGGCAGCGCTGTGACCGTGACTTCAAGGCACCAAACCATTGCCCAATCCTAGCGCTGCCTGGAAGGCGAAGTTGGGGGCACTCTACCCCAAACACCGCAAGAGACACTGACAGTAATGCAGCGCAATATGATAGACTTTGTCTTAGGTTTAACAACCTATGAAACTAACATTGAACAATATGAAACTAAAACACAAGCTTAATTTAGAATGGCTTTGGGACGATAGGCTATTCAGAGGTGGATAAACGCACTTTGGAGGTGGGTAAACGGCATTTCAGAATTTTGAGAGGTGCATAAACGGCGTTTACTAGCGTTTAGCGTCCACTACATCACTGGTCACAATTCAGTAAATTAATGTGAAATATCTCAATCCAACTTAAAATGTAAACAGAATTCAGTCAAATGAATTCAAAACTTTGGAACTGCAACTTAAAAGTAGCATGATCACTGAAACATGATCAAAATCAACAAGACCATTCTTCAGTCATGAACAAATACGTACGTCGTTCTAGACAGAACTAGACAACCAAACCTGAATACTTAGTTATAATAACCCCAATGCTCTAGGACAGTCTTCACTCTCGAGAGTAAAATACTTCCACACTTCTGACATGCTTGCTTTGCACCGCCGCGGAGGTTTTTTGTATTGCGCAACTACCGTCAACCGTAACTAGCGGGTACTTTACAGCAGTTGCCGTAAAGATCAGCGCGACTAGTCAGGTAATGTAGCCGATCTCCGATCACGGGAAAATAGGAAAAGATCGGGCCGATCCGATCTCGAGATCGGGATCGGGACATCCCTACTTAAAACAATAAAGGAAAGGGAAAAACCCAAAAAGCATAATATGAGCACTAACTAGTTGTTTAGATGCTGTCCTCTTGGTGACCACTACCCGCATCACTTTTGGCGTCACTTTTGACGCTCTGGGTCGGGATGTACATTTAACTGACATCTGGCACAATAGCAGGGCAGTTAGGTTTAGGAAAAGATGGTGGGTGGGGTTACAAAATATACGTTTCAGTGACACGCGGAGTAACAACGGGACACAGACCCTGGTCCGAGTGAAAGTCCGGTATTATTTGACCCATCCGCCACCCCAACAAACCTCCTTTGCGGATTTTCGATCTTTCATACTACTCTCTACCATTGTCTCTCTTAATATTACGTCATCTTACAGCACCGCGGTCAAGCTGGGGGGGGGATTTTTGCATCAGTATCTGACACTGAGAGCCACTGACCAAGCGTTAGTATTACACGAGTTGAGAGTGAGAACGGGTTGTCAAATCTGACTAATACGTTACAGACTTTTCCTGATGGAGTAGGAGAAAACAAAGGAGGAAGGTCTTTTTCTGATACAATAGGGGTCTCTAGACACACCAGGGCCATTTATGTTGAAAAGCCATGAAAAGCTCACCCAGTAGTCCTGCAGCAGCCCGGGTTCAGATCCAACCTGCGACCCTTTGCTGTTTGTCATCCCCCATCTCTCTCCCCCTTTTATGTCAATCCTCTGTCAATAAAGGGAAAAGCCCCCCCCAAGAAAAGAATATTTTTTATTTCATTATCAAGAATAGATAGAGACCACTGAAGTTATACAAAAGTTAATTTGACTGTGTTGTTCCTCTGCGGAGAAGTGCATTAAGTCAGAGCGCCTTTTCAGTCACAGCAGCACGGGAGTGGAACTCTGTCCCTCAGAACATCAGAGAACTCACCACAAACTTCTAAAAAACTGGTTCATAACACATCAGACATGTAAGCATTAATAAGAATATGTATTTTCACTCAACCCAACCGTGCTGCCACTTGTGTCGCTATTGTGTCAATGTGTAGCATCTTTTATTTTGGTTTTTGTTTTTTCCCTAATGTCTGTAATACATTTGTACACGGTATTTTTTAATGGGATTTGGAGAGTTTTATCTGTTTTACTACTTATTATATTTGTATTGTTGACTGCAATCTTCTTATTGTTATTGTTTTTTAGGGAGAAAAATTGCCTTTTGGCTAATTCTGGTGCATTTACAGCAATGTTAATTCATGTACACTGTCTCTGTCAAATAAATTAATACAAAAATAAAATAAACTACTACTTGTGAACACAAGGAGACAGTTTCCACACTAGAGAGTAGTACGGATGTACAGTAGTACAATGCCTAACTGGAAGCTCTCTACAGACGCTTCTTTATACAAAGTGGATGTTAATACAAGGTCATAACAACGTCGATGTTGTCAGTTTATCTCATCCGGCCTGCTCTGCCCCCAGAAACATCCTGGGCCTTTCACAAGGACAGGCGATGGCTCCATGGTTATCTTGTTCCGAGTGATCAGTATATTATGTGATTATTCTGAAACCAGTTTTAATAATAATCAGAGAAAAAAGTTTGTATCATCATATTTCTAAAATATTTGTCATAAGGAGCATATCCCAAACTGGAAAAACAACTAGAGTGGAACATGTCTTTTGATTGAACTATTTTTTTAACAGTATTTCTTGCATCACCCAAAGCATAATAGGAACTGGACCATCCCATTTACATACAAGAAAACAATCTTATGTGACAAAATCAATCACTAATACCTTTTTGTTATTAGTATTTCTTGCCTTTACTAAGGCTCAGACTGTGGTTCAACACAGACACCGTTCTCTCCATTTCCACATATGTTCTTTATGTTGAAAAGGCTAAACTAGCTCAGTAATATAGTGACTGTCAAAAGTCTATATATAGAAGGTGAACATGAAATGGAGCAACAAAAAAACAAAACAAGGCATGAGGTGCAGAAGGGTCAGGTCTGAATCTCGGTCCCTTTGAATGATGTGGTTTTTATGCAAATCACATCACATCACACACACAAGGTGTGTTTACCACCCTGGTCTACACATCCCCGCCTCTGCTGGATTATTATTTTATCCCCATTGGGGACATATTTCTCTATATGTGTGTCAGTGCCTGTGTCCCAACCGGCAGTGACAGATGCCGCCCACGGGCCTGGGTCTGTCCAAAGTTTTTCCTCGCCACTGGTGCTCCAAATGGTAGCTCTTGGGAAATTGTTGGGTCTTTGTAAGAATATGGTCTAGACCTACTTTATCTGGAAAGTCTCATGAGACAACCCTTGTTATGGTTTGATACTATCAATAAAATTGAATTGAAGTGAATTGTTGCATGTTTTTGATTTGTGCATGATCAAAAAACATTACCCCCTCTGCTTTTTTTCACAAATCGCACCCTGCAAATACAAAATAGTTATTTCAGAGTGTGAGCAGGTACATGTTTTTGGTTCCTCTTCAACTAGCAAAAATATGTATTTGCCTTTAAAAAATGAATGCAGTGTCATGTGTGTTTGATGAGTCTGGGGTTGAGGTGTTCAGTTTCTGGGGTTGTTGTGCAGCGTCACGCTCTCCTTAATGAATATCTGAACATCTCTGAGCCGTCTCCAGTACCAGAAGCAGGTGCGTGGTGAGGAGGCCCAGAGTCCCCCAGTCTCCTGAAAAACTTCCAACTGTTTCATCAAGTGTTAGCGGACTCTCAACATCTGTTTGATTTCATCAGCAGGGGCTTGCGTGGGCTTTGAGGTTCCCACTGCTGGAGCGCTCTGCGTGTCGCTCAGGCAGCTGCGCACACACACACACACACACACACACACACACAGACAGCAAACCGGCACGTCCTCTCTGCTTCTCTGCTCCGTCTTCGTTTGCTCTAATTGAGTAAATAGCGTTGCTCTAATAAGAATATCTGAGCGTGTTTACATACAGGATCAAAAGTAAAGTACTGGGTGTCCAAAAAGTTTTGTATCACAGGGAATGTGACAACGAAACAGCTTCCAACACTGCTTGTGGGATATGAATGCACAGTTGCAGCAGGAGATCAGAAGCCCTGGAGCCGCACACCACTCAGCCATTTTGACAGCCAGTGTGTTGGGGGAACATGGTGAACATATGGTCCCACTTATCCATCTGATTCCACACACTTCTGACACCATGTACAATCTTAAAGCGGGTACTTGTAACACAGAATTTAAGACCGAAGAACGATCAAATGAAAGTAATATTAGCAATATCCTAAGGTTTGTTAATCCAAGATGACTCTTCTAATTACATTTAGATTTAAACTCTATAGTGTTTAATCCCTGAAAAAGTTTAGGTTTACGCTAGTCTGGCTACACCACAGATGCATTATGGGTTAGTTGAACATTTGGACCCCGCAAAATGAAGTTAATGAAGTGTTTCACCATGTATACTTTGTCCACATCAGTCCCAACACTGGGTCCCAAAATGTCCCATGTAGAGAAGAAATGCCCTAACCATTTTTTTGTAAATCTTAACAATCGTGAACCAGGCAGGTCTTCCTTGTTGTACACTCCAAATTTCCTTCAAAACTTGCTATTTCCACCATGTAGGTTGCAAACTTGGAGGTTGTTTTCCATAGCGAAGGGATTTTTTTTTTTTTTTTAAGATTATTTTTTGGGCATTTTAGGCCTTTAATGGACAGAACAGCTGAAGATGTGAAAGGGGAGAGAGAGGGGGAGTGACATGCAGCAAAGGGCCGCAGGCTGGATTTGAAAAATCCTCTATACATGGGCACCCGCTCTACCCACTGAGCCATCTGGGTGCCCTGCGAAGGGATTTTAAGAACGGCAACACACAGACTTTATCCCAGAAACGTACTTCCGTTGAGCACACTAGGTTTACACTATTGTACACTAATAAATATAAATTAATATCAATTACATCTGTGTAGTTTTCCAAAAGGCTGCTGAGCAGATGTTGGGTGTAGATATATAACTCAAATGACTAAAACTACAAGCCAGCCTAACTAAAAAACCACACAATATATAAAATGCAGTCACAATACTCTTTCCAGGGCCAGCATTTAACTTCCTCTGTCATAAGTAAAGGTCATGGATCAGAATCCATTTATACCCGTTGTAATACCCTTTGCATCTTGGACAGCTGACTAAACAATTGATGATGACGCTAGAGCCAACATTTATCAGTAGTACACAAGCTGTGTTCCATTTTAGGAGCAGAATCTTTGAAGTTCACATGTATTTAGACTGAGTATTATGTTCTAGCCTTCTGTTAATGCAGCTATCAAATGTATGTTTCAATCAACATCTCTTCTCTATAAGTGCCGAGGGAAAAACGTATTGACTTTATTGGACAGAACTTAACTCTTTGTAAAGAGTCGCCAATATTTCTGAGTGAATGCGTTCTCATGTGGCCTTGGAGTTGAGGAGAGCTGCGGTACTGAATTTATTAACAAGGACCACGCCACAATATTTTGTTAGTTAAAGATTTAATGAACATTATGAATGTGCAGAAGGATGAATTGATGTGGATGTCGTCGGATGGCTGGTCTGGGATGATGTATGATGGCCGGGTGGAGGAGACTCGGAGTGGGGGTTCCGTCTTGCAAGCGTTTTTTCCCCGAATAGTTTACAAGCCCCCAGACGGTACCTAGATGAGACATGAGAGGTGTGCACCGGGTTGAACAGGAAGGGATGAGGGGGAGGATGGATGGATGAAGAGGAGGGAAGGGAAGGGTGCGTCAAGCAAGGTTTTTTTCCAGGCACAAAATACAGAGATTTCTCGTATTCACCGTGGCTCAAGTGGTGTTACACATTTAAATATATGAGAACAACATTATATAAAAACGACATATGAAACCGGCTACATTTAGTGCATACACATTATAGATTCCGTAAAGTTCAGCTAACGCAATGGTAGCATTAGCAGTCAGATTAGTCAGAATCAGCCATGTTTCCAAAAAAACAAAAACACAGCAGTCTCTGAACTCACGTTGGGAGATTCATTGAAGTTGGTTGTAGTCAATTTATTTGTCCAATGAGCGCACACCACCGTCAACACACCCGCCTAGTGGCATCGGGTGACATCACATGTTGAGGTGCTGGTCTCCGCAGCAGGCGAAGCTTGGGTAGTGTGTTGGGGATTCCATCTGTAATAAAGTTTCCTGCATACTCTCCGATTTGTACATATGTATCTTGGTGGTACATGTGTGCGGTAGTTTGAATGCAAATAATTGTTGTAAAAGTGTGTTGCTGAAAATAGAGAGCTGTAGCTAAGCTCCAAGATGGCTGACACTCGACTTGTTTTGCTTACTTCAGGTCCAACCCCTAGGGCCGGGTGGAAAACATGCAGAACAAGCTGGATTTTAGTTCACTGCCGCTGGGCAAAAAGGCCCAGACACAAAATACAGAGATCTCTCGTCTCTGGGGGACATGAAGGAGGGAAACAGTCATTCAAAAATACAATCTTGTTTCTACGGATACAAAGCTTTATGCTAATCAGGGAAGTATCCCTTTAAGCTCATAGTCACCTTTTCTCTGCTAAATTTAACTATAAAGACTGCTAAACTTAACTGTCATACGACTGGTTGTCACGTGAACGGCCAGCGGTTGTACAATTCCATAAGAACCCAGTTTCTGAGAAATAGTTGAAGTGGGAACTCCTCAATTGTTATTATTGTCAATTATTCATCTTGATTACTTAGGTTACAAGTAACACAAGTACAAGAACAGTTTACAAGAGAAAGTCAGGGTTTCCCCCAGAAAAGTTATTTAGCCCAGAGGCAAGTGTCTTTTTCTTCTTCAATGAGAGCCCAGACTGATGTCAACACTAATGTAAAGCAATGATGGGAATAACAGCTTTACTTTTTTCAGTACTGAGTAATCTAATTGATTACTCTTTCTATCTTAATAACACCGTTAGTGCCCGAAAAATGCGGTGCGTTACTACAATTGAAGCATTTTTTTCATCAGACACAACTAGATCTCCTAGCCGAGAGGCAAAGACTTTGTTTCTTCCAGGTTAGTGGGCCGTGCACGAGACAAGCACCTAAATGCTGACGATTGGCTGAGGTTGAGGCAACTTTCATGGTAAGCCAATCAGATGTAGAGTTGGGCGGGTGTTCGAAGGCACTCATAGTCGGACACACAACGAACAAAACAAGCGAGTCAGTCAACGAGAGACAGTTATGGCGTTATGACGTCAAAGGGGGGGAGTAACTTTTCCTGCTAAAGATTTCACACCGTGGTCAGAAAACACCATGACTCTTAAGTGGCTTCTCCCTCAGAAGATAATCGCTGTCACTCTCTCACTTCTGCCTCGCTCTATCACACACACACGCACGCACGTACACACACACACACACACACACATACAGATACACACAAACACACACGTCGGCTCAAGTATAAACATCAGGCCACTAACGTTATTTGCACTACAAAGAGTGTATATAATTGTCATTTAACTTTGCCCAGTTGTGGTCTGTTGATCTACATACATGGCATCTGATTGGAGACTAGTCTTACTTTGTCCTACAGCAACATTAAAGGAGTTTAGATTTCTGTAGTTTCTGTTAATAATGTATTGTATTAAGTGCCCATTTCATTATAATATTCAGATATATCATAAATATTTGAACATGCACGTGTATGTTATGTTCCGTTAAAGAGGGGTGGACGCGGGGTCACATTTGAGCATTTATAAATGTATTGGAACCCATTATTTACTTTCTGAAGTAACTAGTAACTTTTATAATATTAATAATTTGTATTTAGTTAATTTTTGGGAGAAGTAAATAGTAACTGTAACTAATTACTTTTTAAAAGTAACTGGCGCAACACTGAAGCCCAATATAAGGTGACCAGACTTCTCAGACAAAATCCGGGGACATTTTTAGCTCAGAAGCGTATAAACCTCCAAAACACGTCACGTTTTTGATTTTTGTAAAACTTAAAACGGGGACACTAGACCTAGAGCTGATCAGGTGATAGTTTATATTGTATCCGATACTCGAGTATCGAATACAATATAAACTATTGAGGAAATATTTTCCTTTGATATTGATGCAGTATGAAACAAGATTGCTGCAGTCGGCAGCAGAGAAACAAGCAACTATCAAAGTTAATAAGATAATTTTCCAGCTTGTATTTACATTCATAAAGTGCTCGTTTTGCTGCTGACAGACTCTGATTAACATTCTAAGTGTCTGATAACATATTGGAAAGGATTTCTAAGGAGGCTGACCTTTCCGGTAAAGATTAACATAATTTTTAAAAACATAATAGTCCGCAAAATTGTGTTTGCTAAACCCACCAGACTCCATGTAAATAATCAGTAATTTTAGCATCGTAAAATACTACTTTCTAAAACATCTCTGAGCTCTGAGCTGCGCTTCTGGAAAATCTGGGGCATTTCCGGTACCAGATCCAGCCGGGGACAGGTCACCAAAATCGGGGACTGTCCTCAACTAGCCCAATAGCTTGTGTGATAACATGATCATGGATGGAATTGCAAAATTCTGAATTGATAAAAGCTATAAGACAAATTCCATTGGGCCACATATCAACTCACTGCTAAACGCTAACTGGAGATTTAAAAATATGACTATGTCTATGTTTTCCAACTGTAACTGTAGTTTCAAAAACTTAACGTGCATTAAAAAATAATTGCCAGTGGCTTAGGCCTGGTGGGGGGTAACTTCACCAGGCTTGCAATACACCTGGGGAAACCCTGAAAGTCTGGTTTCTCTCATCCATGACACTTAAGTTCCACAGTCATGGCTCACACACTTGAAGACTAAAAGTACAGCAAACGTAACCGCTCACCCTACATGTATAGTTCCCCCTGTCAACAGAGACGCAGATCGGTGCCATTAAGCCTCAGCAGCTCCACAGTTACAGAGGCTGTGTCACCCATCTCTGTGCCCTGAGTGTTGAGATTGAATGGAAACGACAGTAAACCGGCAACTCTTTTCTCTGTTAGCAGTCACCTGTGAAGGTCGTACTGCTGCTTTAATCCTATTGGCTCCATTCAGTGGTGCTCAGTTGGCCTGAGCCTCGCTCTGTTTGTCTATCCCTGAGGCTGGCTTTCTGCTGTGTCCTTGGACTCTGTGCTCACACTTCACAGCCAACATGACTGCCACATACACACACACACACACACACACACACACACACACACACAGATCTGTCATGGCCCTGGGGAGTGAGAGGTGCGAGCCAGAGGCATTTCTATCTAATACAACTCTAACAGCTACTGTGTTTATTCCTGGATCAGTTTAACACCCTCGGCACACTGCTCACCCTCCACCCATCCCTCACCCACTGGGAGGGCTAAGGCAGAAGGGTGGTGGTGGTTTGGAAACACTGAGCATGCTATATGACACATGCTTGCTTGTGTCACCCCGTCCGTGTGTGTGCGTGTGTGTGCGTGTGTGTGTGTGTGTGTGTGTGTGTGTGTGTGTGTGTTGCTCCCAGGGGATCAGAGCTGGGGTTTTGCTTTCCCCTCACCAAACCCCTCCAAGATTATTGGGTGCTATTCTTATCTCAGCAGTTGGGATAAAGGGAGATTGTTTGCCTTTTGTCCCAACGAGGATGCTCCTGATTGGGTGTCAGGCTGGATAACACCCAGCTTTCACTGCCCCAGGCCTGGCTGAGCATCCACAGCCTCAAACTGTTTCTCTGGATTCATGTGATATGGTCTTCAGCATGGCAGTGCTACTGCAACACTGATACTTCAGTGTGGAGATGTATGCAGCCAAAACTTTGTGCTGACATTCAATATGACTAATACCCCAAATAATTACAAGTGTTCAGTGTGTTTTCCCCAGGGTTTTATTCAAGTGAACACTTAAAAACCAGAGCTGCTCTAGGCCTAATTGAAAGCAAGCCTAACTTTTGCTTAACAACAGCCACTGTGACAATTGCAGAACTGTAGTCAACACTAAAATGTAGTGTAACAGTAGTAGTTAATAAGTTTAGAAGATTCATGAAGTCAGCAAACTAACACAGTTACTTAATTTACACAGAAATATACTGTATCTAAAGTCTGTTGCTGTTAGCACATTAGCCACTGTAAGCTACTATTTATACCAGAATAAATTCTGCAGCAGAAAAATCCCTGAGTGTAGTATATTACATTATTACATGGCTTGGATGAATTCTAAGGCATTCTGTGGTCTGTTATTTCTTGATAACAGACCGTTGCTAAGTATAACACACCATTTTCATGCACAGCAGAGCGTTGCCATGGGCACATTTCTGTTGACTCTGGAGCACAGCAATGAATCAACTCCTGTCCTCCAATTCAAGCAATGACAGCAGATCTGGTTAGCGCCTATCGCTACATATTTATGTACGATCTATAATCTCTACGCAGTGACAGCCGTAGGGACAACAATGCTAATTAGTTAGCTTACATTGTAACATGTTTAACGTTACAGGTGTCTCAACTGTATAGACAGTTAAAGAAATGGACCAACAGATTCCGTTGCTTTGGACAGAGACCAGCAAAGGATGTTAGACGCACTTTTCCGGTGATGGCTGAGCGTTACTGCGCAGCATCCAACTGAGCTTGATGACGTGGGCAACGTGTCTGAAAGTTGTAAGTCTTCTGGTAGCTGTGCTAAGAGAAATCTCAACCATTTCCAATCAGCAGAGACGGAGAGCGTAGGTATACTGTATGTTAGGAGATAGCCCCGGCTAATTATTGCTAACTAACATGCTAGTTAACATTAACATAGGCACCGGCTAATTAGATTAGATTAGATTAGATTAGACATTACTTTATTCATCCTACAGCGGGGAAATTCCTTTGTTACAGTAGCATTCTCCACAATAAGAGCACAAAACACACAAGAAAAACAGGCAAACAGTAGACAATGAGCAGAAGGTAGACTGAAGTGGCGTCAAATAAAGGTATTGTAAAGTAAAGTGTGGTTGCCATAGTACAAAAAGAAAATAAAAATATATATATTGTTGTGTAAGTGACGTTAAAATTAAATCGGATATGTGATTAAAGTAATAATGCAAAAGTAGGTAACCGTAATATAAGTTATATTCACTTGTGACCATAAATAATATTGAAAAAGTAAGTACTTATAATGGAAAAATATAAATACAGATAAAGAAATACAGAGAGTGTGTGGATTAAATGGAAAACAGGAACAGAACTACAACATTATCAGGTAGTGCAGGTGTTGTAGAGTCTGACAGCGGCCGGGATGAACGACCTGCGGTACCTCTCCTTCTTACACCGGGGTGTATCAGTCTGCTGCTGAAGGAGCTGCTCAGGGTCCCAACAGTGTCATGTAGGGGGTGAGAGGTGTTGTCCATGATGGATGTCAGCTTAGCTAACATCCTCCTCTCCCCCACTTCCTCTATGGGGTCCAGGGGACAGTCCAGGACAGAGCTCGCTCTCCTGATCAGTCTATTGAGTCTGCTCCTGTCCCTGTCCAAGCTGCCCCCCCTCCAGCAAACTACTGCATAAAGAATGGCAGAGGCCACCACAGAGTCATAAAAAGTCCTATGGAGAGTCCTGCACACTCCAAAGGACCTGAGTCTCCTCAGCAGATGGAGGTGACTCTGGCCCTTCTTGTAGAGCGCATGGGTGTTGTCAGTCCAGTTCATTTTATTATTTAGGTGAACACCCAAGAATCTGTAGCTCTCCACTACCTCAATGTCCAATCCCTGGATGCTCACCCGTGAGAAGTGGGATGTTTTCCTCCTAAAGTCAACAATCATCTCCTTTGTCTTGCTGGTGTTAATCTGAAGCTGGTTGAGCTCACACCAGCTGACAAAGTCCCTGATGAGCCTCCGTATTCCAGATCGTTCCCCTCAGAAACACAACCAACAACAGCTGTGTCACCTGAGAACTTCTGGATGTGGCAGAAGTGATTCTTCTAACTAACGTGCTAACTAACGTGCTAGTTAACAATAACATTGGCAAAGGCTAAATACTGCTAACTAAAATGCTAGTTAACATTAGTTATTAAACCTAAATAGCTAATGTATGTCTAAACTGTCTGCGAGCTTCTCCTGACAATGCGGTGATTTGTTGACTATGCGACAGCAAGTCACGCTGTTATGACACAATTAGCCTATTTTTACAAAAACCTTTCATACATTGTTGTGTTTCTTTAGAAATAAAAAACGGACAAATCGAGTCTTTAAACACTTCAGATGTAAAGTTTGTCATTGTCAAAGTGACGCCAAAATGAATGGCAGTCAATGAGATGCTAACGGCGGATGAGTGCTTCGTAGCATTTAAATGGCGCCATAGGAGGTACGCTCAGAGAGGGGAGGCTCACCCCTTGGTCAACTGCGGCAGCAGTGCAAAAAGGAAAACAAGATGAATAAGGACATAAACGTCAACACTAATATTCCCAAAGAAGCCATTCACCGTGTCTCACTTCCCACTTGCATCAAACAGATACAGAGTTTACGTTGCTATGGATGCAAGATTCCAACCATAGAGATGTAATGGACTATTTTCTCTAGTGGAAGCAATACAATCGTATTGAAATCAATAAACTCCTGTTAAATCAACATTTTGTGTCAAATTATTTATAAAAAATTAAAAGAAAATTTGATCACAAAAATAATTTGTGTCAAATTTTTGATTTAATAGAGGCGGTTAAAGCAAATACAACCCTGACGGAGTGATCTTGAATCCGCCTGAAGGCTGGCTCTACATTATCTCTTATGTAAACTACTGCACTTCTAAAACTGTTATACAGGAGATGAACACTAATGGGGGTGATGACGTACAAGTTCTATTTTCTTTTTCTGTATTATGTATTTATATCAGTTTGGCTTTTAGACCAGTCACAATAACACAGAGCGGAGAGAAAACCACACACACAAAAACACACACACACAAGCTGTATTTAACTGTAATAGCATGACTGTTACAGTACAAATTCCAAAATATGACTATTCTGCGTAAATAAACACACACACGCACACACACATTCTTTCCACTCTGCAGCTCTAGCAATCCAGATGTGGCTGTAAGACAAAGACGTTCTATGAACGGCAGTAGAGAGATGTGTGTGTGTGTGTGTCTGTCTGTGGATATTTCTTAGACCGTTATAGCAAACAATGGCTGTGACCTTTAAACTGCAGTAAGGTTACTTAAAAAACTATTCGGGAGGGTGTATGTGTGTGTGTGTGTGTGTGTGTGTGTGTGTGTGTGTGTGTGTGAGAGTGTGTGTGTGTGATTCTTTTGAGGTTTGAAGGTCTTTCAGGACCCTTTTAATGACTTTTCTGCAGGAAGTGGCGACTGTACAGAGCCATGTGGAGGTCGGAGCTTCACTCTGCAAAGTTCTGAGCTCAGAGTTGAGGTGGGGAGGAGAAGAGAATGATTGAAAAATAGGTCACAGCTGTTCTCTATCTTTCCCCAGCACACCCCCACTCCAAGCACTCCAGCCAACCCCATCCCACCTCCTCAGCAATACCACTACCCCAACACACGCACACACACACACACACACACACACACACAAATTGGAACAGTCTGCTGAGCCCCAGACCTCACATTTCATGTGTTTATTTTCTGGGTGCAGGGGGAAAAGGGAAAAAAGAAAATCCACATTCCATAAGACACATGATCTGTTGGTCAAAGGAGGAGGAGGAAGAGGAGGATGAAGGGCTTTAGATGGGACATTAGATGTTCATCAGTGCATTACTGTCTGCATGGATGGAAAGTAGTGGTACCAAGTGGAATTGTTTAACTACATTTACACAAGCTGAGCTCATCTAAAACAAGCCGGTTTGCTTTGCACATCAGAAAACAAGATGCTAATTTTATAACCTTTAATATGTTAATAGATCTATTCAACCCCTAGAGAAATGAAAAATGGAAATGTACACTCAATCCAGATTCTTAGAAGCACATCTTTAGCACATTTGTTAATCTCTGTATGGCCGGTATACATCTAGAGGGGAGTTGCGTATTCAGCATGTATGTAGCCTAGCTTAGCAGAACTACTGGAAGCAGGGGGAAACTGCTAGCCCTGTTCCATTATAGGAATACTTTAACATCTTTATTAGCTTTCTTTGTAAGAGGGATATGGGATCAATTTCAATCTGATGAGTGTGTGTTTATATTCTGGAAATATAGGTAGGATGTGGTTAGCCTAGGTTAAAGGGTAACTACTGTTTTTTTCAACCTGGACCCTATTTTCCTGTGTTTTTGTGTCTAAGTGACTGATGGGAACAACAATCTTTGACATTGGTCCAGTATTAAGAAAAATTGCTGCAGATCGACTGGCTAACTCAGTTGGTAGTTGTCCAACTTGTATTTACCGTCACAAAAGCGCTCGTTTAGCCACTGACAGGCTCAGATTAATGTTCTAGGTGACTGACAACATTATGGAATGGAACCCTACAGAGATAGACCTTTAAAACCTATTTGAGACCTTTCTGTTAAACCAGAAATATCTCTGAGGTCGCTAAACCCACCAGACTCAAAAAAGCAACACTTTTAGCGTGTATAGAGCCAACACATCTTCACATGTAAATTGAAAACTAGAGTTGGGATGGTTGGAAAAGTGGGAAGATGACCAAAAATGGCTTTTAATAGTTTTATTCTGATGGAAACCCCAAGGTTAGCATGGACAACTGGCCCACTTGCAGCGGAACAAAATGGTTGCTACAGAGTATGCAAAGCAAGGGGATATGAGAGCCTCCGCAAAGCGTACCTCCTATGGTGCCATTTTGATGCTAACAAGCCATAACCTCCCATTAGCATCCCATTGACTGCCATTCATTTTGGTGTCACTTTGAAAGTGAATAACTATACATCTGAAGCGTTTAGAGACTCTATTCTCTGTCGTTTACTTCTAAAGAAACACAACAATGTATAAAAGGCCCCGTTACCTTGTAGTTCACGTTATGGCTCTGTAGTAGAGGATTTTTGTTAAATCAAAGGTGTCATAAGCACGCAACTTTCTGTCACACAGTTGACAAATTATCGTATTGTCACGAAAAGCTCGCAGGTAATCAGGTAATCAGGTAATCAATCAAACAAAATTGTTATTTATTTAAATGGGGTCTTTTGGGTGGTAGCGAATTCAATTTTGTGGATGTTTTTATGTTTTAAAAAACAATCATACTCTTTGACAGATAGGTCAACCTCCTTAGAAATCCTTTCCGTAATGTTGTCAGACACTTAATATTAATCTGAGTTTGTCAACATGACCATAAAAAACAACTTGAAAATAGTAAAAGAAAAGCCCAAAGGTACAAGACTGGGTCCAGAAACGATCATAGACTTTAATGGCAGCATCTTGCTGTAGCCGTTTCGTGGGTTTGGTAAACATTACTATGGTAACAACAAGTTCCAACATTGTGGGTAGTGTAATATTTCGCCATAAGATTGTGAATAAAATGTGTTTTTGTTAAAACAAGTTTGATTTCATTTGGACGTCTAGGGGGAGCAACTTTAGTATTTAGAACCTCGGAGCTCATGGTCCATCTACCTCGGATGGTTTAGACCAATGGTTCTCAAACATTTTTCAATAATGTGCCAGCTGTGAACTATTTTCGAGCCAAGTACCCCGTGACCAGCTCAAAGCATTTTTTCATAGAAAATAAAAAGACAAAATAAAGATATACATTACAGCGCTGCAGCATCAGTGTCCGATTTATTAAACAACCTTGTAACTGAAAAACACTTAAATACTACTTCAGATGTTAAGAATCCATAACTAAATTAATGTGTGTTAGTAAAATAATTACAGAGAATTATGCATGACTGACATCTTTTAGAATCACTTCTTTTAAAGAAATCCCACATACCCCTTGTGGTACTCCAAAGTACCCCTAGAGGTAAGCGTATGCCCATTTAAGGACATCATGGCTGATAATGTTATGGAGATAATTAATGGAATTTTTACTTGGAAACCATACAGGTTAGCTCTATGGCCCTCTAGTCTAGAGTAGTCTATATCCACGAAGTTCCACTTCAGGGATTGCTACGTTGCCTTCCTCTTTCTTTGCGTTGGCGTTCTAACCTCCGGTGGATTTCTGAGGACTATGGTTACTTGGTCCTCAGATCTCTGCAGGGTAAATCCAGACAGCTAGCTAGACTAACTGTCCAATCGGAATTTTCTGTTGAATGACTAAAACAACCTTTGAATGTACACATGTTGCACCAAAACAAGTTCCTTCCCGAGGTTATTTTGCATCCGGCGCTAAGCTCCACCCAAGACTATTGTGATTGGTTTAAATAAATGTCAATAAACCAGAGCATGTTTTTCTCCCATTCAGGAATGCTGTGGGGACTAGCCAGACCCTCCTCCGCATTGCTGTGGATGAATGTCTGGCAATACCCCCCACTCCAACAACCCTCCCACACACACACACACTCTCTCTCCCCTTCCACCAACATATGGGTCCTCTGCTACTCTACTGGGGACACTGTTTATCTGGGATTTGACAGGAAGGCAGTTTGTCTTTCCATCTGTCACCATGTTCTCTCCCTGCCCCTTTGCTCACTTGAATTAATATGTGGATATATGTATATATGCATGTATTTTGGACAAACTGTATGTATTACAGCTATCGCAGTAGTTTCCACCCCAGAATGGTCTCGTGAGTCAAATAAATCATCCTTGAATAAGACACTGGATTCCTGCCAGCTCAAGGGCGGCTGCTGTGGCTCACCCTGACCTATGACCTTTCTATGGAAGAAAAATAAAAATATGAATTCCCATGCAGGGACCACTGGTAAAAAGAATGGTCTGAAATATTGATTGTTTCAGATATTATACTTGGGTATAGAATAAGTAATACAACATTGTAAAAATACAAGTTAAAAGTTACACATTCAAAATGCTAACTTAGGTAAAATAATATGTAATCAGAATGGCCGCCCTAGTATATAAATGGATTATTATTACTAATGCATAAATGTGTGAAATTGTATTCTACATTGTGATTAGTAACTACAACTGTTCTGTTAAGTATAGGCTTCGCCCTCTGAGACCAGCGCGCATGCGCAGTCGTAAAGATTTCTTTTCCGCCCTTGTACCCAGTACCGGACCGGTTGCTGGACCGGCTACGTCCTGTCCATGGATCTCCACCTGAGATGCGAGTCATGCCTCTGCCCCATCCACGCCGGACTGGCAATCAGGATTGCACTCACTTGGTAACTCCAGGGTCTATGATTATAGGCGTAGCCCTCTAAGATTCGGGCAACCTGCTTGACTGATATTGGCTGCAGAAAAATGCTGATGATGGGAGCAGATCTACGGTTCCGCACCTGTCATATACAGTTTCTGAGTAATAGAGGCCAGTGGTGGGCGCGAAGCCGGGAAAGAAATATTTACGATTGCACATATGCTAAGGGATAAACCCAATAGCAACAGCTCTCATAGAATCTACAATAACAATATGTAACGTAACATAACCGTTTGTAGTGGTGTAAAAAGTAAATAATTTAAAATATAAAGTACAATAAAATGAAAATACAAGTACTTCAAAATTGTATTTAAAGCTACTCTCATCAATATTTTTGTATAAACCAAAATTTATTTTAACATGAATCTAACATATTATTTGCAAAGATAGAAAATTCCTTCTTTTGCAGCCAAAAGCTAAGACCTTTGTCTTTTGTGCCATTATGTTGTACGCTCGCAATAAGGTCATCGCGTAACACTCCTGAATAGGCTGATAACATGCGGTGGAAACAGAGTATTTCCTTGTATCTGCCGCAGGAGATCGTTGTTTCCATGGTGTTTAAATTGATCTAAAGTTTTAAGAAAACATAACAGCTAGACCATTCATTCTTTTTTGCAGCAGAATGCTAAGGCTTTAGTCTTGTCAGCCATCACACTGACCTAAAATAGCTCATGAATCCCTTCCCTCTCACACATGACACTCGTCAGGGATGCCCCCTGTCACCTTCACTATTTGCACTGGCCATCGAACCCCTGTCTATATCTCTCAAAAGCTCCCCAGCATTCTCAGGTATACTTAGAGGAGGCATGGAGCACAGAGTCACTGTATGCCGATGACCTATTGCTATGTGTACAAGACCCTGTCAACTGCATTGATGAATTACATTTGGCAATTTCTCAGGGTACAAACAGAATATTGCTAAGAGTCTTTGTTTCCCTGCTAATCCGTCTGCCATATCCATTTACTTTTCCCCCAATTGTTTCAAATATTTAGGCATGAAAATCTCTCATTCTCTAAGTTCTTTTCATAAAAATAATTTTATTAAACTGACTAAAAATATCAAACTAGACCTTCAAAGATGGCGTCCGAATTGAAACCATCAAAATGAATGTTATGCCTCCAATACTTTTCCTTTTCAGATACTAAAGAAATGGTGCCATAGCCCAGACATTGTGTAGTGTGTCATGGAAGCTAACTCTTGTACTTTAACTTCAATCCCTATGCGGCCCTCCCAATACACCAATAATCCTGTTGTTCTCTCGTCACTGAATTCTGGAAACAGTTCAAGAATCACATCATCCGCAAAAAGCGGCAATGAGATCCCGAGCCCACCGAACTGCAACCCCTCCCCGCCCCGACTACGCCTCGATATCCTGTCCATAAATATTACAAACAGGATTGGTGACAAAGCGCAGCCCTGGCGGAGGCCAACCCTCACCTGCAACGAGTCTGACTTACTGCCGAGAACCCGGATACAGCTCTCACTTTGGTCATACAGAGATTGGATGGCCCTGAGAAGGGACCCCCTCACCCCATATTCCCGCAGCACCTCGCACAATTTCTCCCGGGGGACCAGGTCATACGCCTTCTCCAGATCCATAAAACACATGTAGACTGGTTGGGCATACTCCCAGGCCCCCTCCAAGATCCTTGCGAGAGTAAAGATCCATGACCGTTGTTCCACGACCAGGACGGAATCCGCATTGTTCCTCTTCAATCTGAGGTTCGACTATCGGCCGAACCCTCCTTTCCAGCACCTTGGAGTAGACTTTACCAGGGAGGCTGAGAAGTGTGATACCCTGTAATTGGCACACACCCTCTGGTCCCCCTTTTTGAAGAGGGGAACCACCAACCCGGTGTGCCACTCCTTAGGCACCGTCCCAGACTTCCACGCAATGTTGAAGAGGCGTGTCAACCAAGACAGCCCCTCCACACCCAGAGCCTTCAGCATTTCTGGACGGATCTCATCAATACCTGGGGCTTTGCCGCTGTGGAGTTGTTTGACTACCTCAACGACTTCCACAAGGGAAATTGAGGACAATCCCCCATCATCCTCCAGCTCTGCCTCTACCAAGGAGGGCGTGTCATATGGATTTAGGAGTTCCTCAAAGTGCTCCTTCCACCGCCCTATTACCTCCTCAGTTGAGGTCAACAAGGTCCCATCCTTACTGTTTACAGCTTGGATGATTCCTCGCTTCCCCGTCCTGAGGTGGCGAACGGTTTTCCGGAAACACCTTGGTGCCGACCAAAAGTCCTTCTCCATATCTTCTCCAAACTTCTCCCACACCCGCTGCTTTGCCTCTGTCACGGCAGAGGCTGCAGCCCTTCAGGCCCGTCGGTACCCTGCAACTGCCTCTGGAGTCCTCCGAGACAACATATCCCGGAAAGACTCCTTCTTCAGTCAAACGGCTTCCCTGACCACCGGTGTCCACCAGGGTGTTTGTGGGTTACCGCCCCTTGAGGCACCTAAAACCCTAAGACCACAGCTCGCTGCCGCAGCTTTAGTAATGGAAGTTTTGAACATTGTCCACTCAGGTTCAATGCCCCCAGCCTCCACAGGGATGTCCGAAAAGCTCCGCCGGAGGTGTGAGTTGAAAGTCGGACAGGGGCCTCCTCCAGACGTTCCCAGTTTACCCGCACTACCCGTTTGGGCTTACCAGGTCTGTCCAGAGTCTTCCCCCACCCCCTGACCCAACTCACCACCAGATGGTGATCAGTTGACAGCTCTGCCCCTCTTTTCACCCGAGTGTCCAAAACCTACAGCCTCAGATCAGATGAAACGATTATAAAATCGATCATTGACCTTTGGCCTAGGGTGCTCTGGTACCACGTACACTTATGAGCATCCCTATGTTCGAACATGGTGTTTGTTATGGACAATGCATGACTAGCACAGAAGTCCAACAACAGACAACCACTCTGGTTTAGATCAGGGAGGCCGTTCCTCCCAATCACGCCTCTCCAAGTAACTCCATCATTGCCCACGTGTGCACTGAAGTCCCCCAGCAGAACTATGGAGTCCCCTACTGGAGCCCCATACAGGACTCCATTCAAGGTCTCCAAGAAGGCCGAATACTCCGAACTCTTGTTTGGTGCATATGAACAAACAACAGTCAGAGTTTTCCCCCCTATCACCCGCAGGCGTAGGGAGGCGACCCTCTCGTCCAGCGGGGTAAACTCCAACGCGGCAGCACTCAGCCGCGGACTTGTGAGTATCCCCACACCCGCCCGGCGCCTCACACCATGGGCAACTCCGGAGTAGGACAGAGTCCAACCCCTACCCAGGAGTACGGTTCCAGAACCAAGACTGTGCGTAGAGGTAAGCCCCACCAGATCTAACCGGTAGCGCTCCACCTCCCGCACAAGTTCCGGCTCCTTCCCCCACAGAGAGGTGACATTCCACGTCCCCAGAGCCAGCCTCTGCCGCCCGGTTCTTGTCCGTCGAAGCCCCTGACCTTCGCTGCCACCCATGTAGCAGCGCACCCGACCCCTTTGGATCCTCCCAAAGGTGGTGGTCCCATGGGCTGGAGGGAGAGGTGCCACGTTGCTTGTTCTGGCTGTGCCCGACCGGGCTCCGTGGCAAACCCGGCCACCAGACGCTCGCTCACGAGCCCACCGCCTGGGCCTGGCTCCAGACGGGGGCCCCAGGCTTCCTTCGGGCGGGGTCTCTCTATCCCTTCCTTGCTCAACCATCGAAGTCTTTGAACCATTCTTTGTCTGGCCCCTCCCCTGAGACCTCTTTGCCATGGGAGACACTACCAGGAGCACAAAGCTCCAGACAACACAGCCCTGGGGTTCATAGGGACACACAAACCTCTCCACCACGATAAGGTGATGGTTCCCGGAGACACAATTCACCTCATTTCCTGCATTACCTTAAAACAATGTTAGAAAATATCATGTCCTCCTCAGCATCACAAAATAGCATCTCTTCAATCTATGGTGTCCTTGCATCTGAACTCTCCCCTCCTCAAAGGCTTAGGGATGTTTGGGGAAGGGAGCTAGGTCTCGCACTAGATGAAGGCTGGTGGAGAGAAGTTTTAGTCAGAAGTCATAGTACTTGTATCTGTGCACGGATGAGACTCATTCAATTTAAAGTGGTCTTCAGACTTCATTACACAAGGGCAAGACTGAAAAGACTATTCCCTGATACAGATGATCTCTGCATCAGGTGCTCTCAATCTCCAGCTTACACACACTTTTTTCTTCTGTCCTAAAATACACTCTTTATGGAAATCCTTTTTTGACATCTGTAGTCCTTTATGTCCCTATGTCCCCCTGCCCCCTTGATTTGGTGTGTCTCCTATTGTAGGAAGATTTAATAGCTACCTAGCTGACGTTATTACATTTGCCGCTATGATAGCCAAACGTCAAATACTGCTACAGTGGAAGAGCCCAAAGCCGCTTAGCACAAATTCCTGCTTAGAAGATGTAATGTCATTCTTTCATGTCATTCTTTTATTTTATTCTCTTTATTTATTTACTTCTTTTTTTTCTTGTTGAGGGCGGGAGATGGGTGGGAAGTTAGACAAATGGAAGATACATGTTCAGTATCTGGTAAAAGGGTGATGGAGGGAGGGAATGGGTGGGAATGGATGTGTCTCTGTTTTGTTTTAAAAAGCAAGAAAAATGTCAAACCTGCTACCCTTTGTTATTCCCAATACAAAATAAATAAAAAATAAAATAAAAAATAAAAATTAGCTCATGAAACTTCATGAGGCTTCATCTGGCCATCACTAATGTTTGTTTTTTGACCACTAGGAAGAACTCTACAACAAGGTGAAAATCGCCTGTGTATTACATCTTAACATGTTAGCAAATATTTGTCTTAGAATACATCCCTTTTTGACAGGGTAACATTAGGACTCATTTCAAGTGTCAGTCCATCAGACGATATTTATTAATACAGCTTTAAGTATATATATATATATATATATATATAATACTTAACCTTCCTATTGTCCTCGGGTCAAATTTGACCCCTTTAAAAAATGTCTATATCTGAAATATGGGTTTCTTTTTAACCAAATTATGGCAAAAAAAAATGGATTGTATTCCATACAACGCTCTTAGCAAATACAATTGATCACTTTCATTCCTGACTAAACTCATCTGTTTGTTCCTCTGATCATAACTATTAGTCAAAATAATTCAATTTCTGCTTTTTTAACACAAATATTAGGCATAATTCTATATAAATGAGGGTTATTGACCATGATCTCCAAAATGTACTGTAAAACTAGTGGTAGTAAGGTGGTGTTGTTGAAAACTGAAAAAAGTCTGAAAAAGGGACAAAAATGTCAAATTTGTGTCCATTTTGTCCATTCCAGGACAACACATGGGTTAAGAAAATGTATTTAGTTACATTCCAACATTGGTGATGGTAAGTGAGAGGTAGATCTGATTTCCTCCACACCAGCTGCAACGCCTGAGTTTCAACTCCTGAGACAAAAAGACAACCAGGCTGTCTGTCTGTCTCTGTCCTTTTCACTTTTTGTTGCGCTTTTCTTTGCCGTTGCTTTGCTTTCGAAATCAAACATGCAAACATATTTGATAGCATTAATCACTCTAATGCGTAAACTGATGTATGTTACGGTCACACAAACATACACATGCATCATCTGGTATCGTAAGATTTTTAAAGACGTACACACACAAATCAGCACAAAGACAGCAATGTCTATCTGGAGTCTTGTGCCTGCTTATGTGGTGGAGAGACGAGAAAACAGGAAATTGGTAGCGTCTCGCTCCCTTCTGCTAAGCTTCAACTGCTAATTGAGCATATGCTCCCCCCCATAGTACCTCATTAGAGAGAGCGAGAGAGTGGGAGAAAGGGGGGCAGAGGCAGAGGAGAGCAACCGAGGAAGAAGATGAAGTGATTGAAAGTCAGAGGGAAAGGAAGAGAAAATAAATGATGTCAGGAGAAAGAAATGAGAGACAGAGATGTGAAATTGCCCTCAGGTGGTGAACTCTGCTGTGACTGTAAAGCCCTGTAGCGTCGGTGAGAACTCCCTTCCTCTAGTCAAGCTGACAGCCATTCCTGTCAGAGAACCGCAGGCTATGACACACACACCCACACACACACACACACACACACACACACACAAATATTATTCAGCAAATGCAAGACTTTCATTCTCACACACAAGAATATTGCACCTAAAAGCATGACTGTCAAATCTGCACTTTCTGTACACAAGTTTTGCAGACCTTATACTAAATGACTTTTCAAGCAATTCCACCGTCACAGACTTATTTCCAACATTGTAATGAAATCCTGAGACTCTTGTTAGAGTTGTGGCGTACCAGTTGTCTCAATGGTTTGGTGTAAGGTGGTTCTAAAACTCATTCCCAGTCTTTTTCACGTTTCCCATCACATGTTTGATATTATTATTAATAATGCGGCCCTTTGCTGCATGTCATTCCCCCTCTCTCTCTCCTTTTCATGTCTTCAGCTGTCCTGACAAATAAAGGCCTAAAATGCCCCAAAAATCATCTTTAAAAAAATCCCACATCCCCACTCTATACATATTATGACAGTTGTCTTCAGATGTGAGATGATGTCAGTCTTTTCAAAGTTTGTTCAGCATCTGCTAGTGTATGGTAGTTATTGTCTTCATGTGTACATTTCATTGACAGAATATGATAACAATAATGACTAACTATACAGTAAAATGAGCAACCGTTAAAACACATGCAACATGTACAAGTAACACCACATTTAGTGCATTGTATTAGTGTTCATTAATCTGCATCAGTAAACCAAGTCACGAGTAAAGGCAAATAACTTCTAATATTTTTCAATTAGGGGTCAAACGGATCATAGATATACCCAAAAATATAACCAGTCGAAATGAAATTCCGACAAATGGAAAATTGGCAAACACTAAAATGAGCGTCTCAGAACTCCCCAACATCCCTTTAAACAGAGTTGCCAACACATCCTCAGCCACCTCCTCTGTTGTGTTTATGCGTCTTCCTTGTCTTCTCTGTAATGTTCTGGCTGCCTTGTGTAATTTAACCAAATCTAATGCAAAGTAGAAGTTTCTACAGAAGCCTCTCTATCTCCCTCGCTATCTCTCCTCCAACTCTGTTTTGAAAGGCGTGCCAAAGCTGATCTGAAGGCTCTTTAAAATTGATACTTCAATTTCCCCAAATCATAGAAGGCCCAGGACGAGGAATTTTTAATCTCCACCCACCCGCGGGCCAGTGCTCACTCTGCCATAACAAACATGTATCTCCCTCTCTCTCTCTCTCTCATTGTCTGTGACTCTCATCTCATATCTTTTGTCTGTCGCTGTGGATTTATTTTGTCATACAATATGTCTCAGCAAGCATTGTGAGGATGACAGCGTGAAGGAGCGAGCCAAGAGCGTGGTCACGGAAAGCTTGTATCATGCGGACGCGCCAACAATTTAGTTGTCATCACTTATTATTCCTCATGGGGGCGGCAGAAACTACACACTATACCTTTAAGTACAGTTCTTGTGTAAATGTACTTAGTTGCATTCCACCACTGCTGCTGTGCTTTATGACAATGCAAGTGTTGATATTGTAGCAATATTTACATGGAATATGTGGAAGAAGGGCTTGTTGCAAATCGTCTTAACTGCTGGAGCGTTTCCCTGCTCTCTTAGTGCCACCGCTCCCTGCGTCAAATGGCATTTACTCCCACGGCATGTCTCCATGTGCCCGCACTCTAATTGGTCTGCAACATCTGTCCTCTCACACTCACAAATACACACTCTCAGAGAAACATACACACAAGTCAAATGCTGCTTCTGTCAGCAAAAAGAGAAGGAAGACACAAAAAGCTTGCCAGAATGCCTCTTTTGTGATGTAATGTGCACAATGTGTCTGTGTATGTGTTTGTGTGTACACATCATTAAGAAACAAAAAGCCGTGTGTTTGACAAGAAACAAAAAACTTGTAAAAATCTGTTGATGCGGTTTAACAAAAGGGAATGAGGAAACATCATGGAGCATTTCACTGGTTTGACTTCTGCAAGACAAGTACACATTGGATTTTTTAAAGCTAACACTGGTGGAACATCTTTGATGACACACAGTGACCTAATACTCCAGGGGTGGAATGCTCGCACAGCTTAATGCCACATTTTGTTTTGCGCATGGATATTAAAAGCGTATTTGGTGGTGCTTGTTTTTACATCTGCTATAAAAAGATGCTCTCGCGACTTCCCCGGGGCTGCTGGCAAGTTGACTCGCTCAGAAAGGATCAAGCATGCCAAAAAAAAAAGAAAGAGAGAGATGAGGAGTTTGCATCATCTCTTTAATCTGAGTTTTAGGAGAGGGGTTGGAGAGAAAGCAAGAGTCGGTAGAGAATGAGCCAACAACAAAGAAAGAAAGAAAATGACAAGGGGAGACAAAACAAGAGGATAACAAAAGGAGGAAAAGGAACAGTTCTAAACAGGGTGTGGAGAAACACTCAAATGTAAGAGCATTCATTCTCAGGACACACACAGAGTGCAAACACACTAATAATACACACCACACATGCCCTCCCTCCATCTGCTCATCCAAACTAAAAAGAAATTAATATATTCCTCTTCAGAGTGACTTGGAGTTGTTTTTCTTTTAGTAAGCGGCTCAACATTTTTGCCTGTGATAATATTGGAATAGAACAGTGTTTTTTTCTTGGTGCACCACAGTGTTCATTAAATCCCAATGCTGAACCAATACATCAGCCGAGACCCCCCCACCCGTTCCATCTTCCTCCTCTCTCTCCCACCGAGCCGGCGCCCCTGAGCAGCAGTATATTGATTCTACTTGCGAACTTCCCTCGAAGAGGACACTGACAGGCGTCAGCGTTGATGGCGATCAAAGCGACAGAGGCGACATCGAGCAGCACCCAGTCATCGGTGCGGTTGGAGGGCAGACCAACATGATGCCATTCTCGATCTGGCACTCTCTGCTCTGCCTGTCTGTGCCGTCACTTACAGCCAGCAGCAGGCACTGTGATATAGTCTACTCTACATCCTTTTTTAAGTGTACATTAGTGGGCTTTTTTGTTGAATTTATATGCACAAAATACTGGATTGTAGCTTTGATCGCTTTCACATCACTTGGTGTGATTCGGGGGATGTTGTGAAACAATCCGATCGCGACTGTTTTGTGGTTAGAACCCTATCATCTACTGGCGTTACCTCTGTGAGGTGATTCTGAAAGCAGTGGCGAGATTTCGGACAACAAATATACATATTCTCTAATAATCGCTCCATTTATATAGATGACATGTAGAAAGATAAGATAGATCTGCTGAGATTTGCATCTACATGGGAGGACATAAAGACCTTGCGTATTTCTGTAGTGATACATTTTGAACATACGGGCCTATCAGACTCAGAATCAGCTATGTTGTCCATGTATGAGGACACATACGATTCATTTTCTTTGGAGCATTGTTGCTCACAATGTGCTTACACATGCAAACCAACCAAACAATATATCCACACTAATATATACATACTCTAAACAGAAAAAAATATAGAGGCAATATTTGGTTTACACCTAAAACGTTATTCGTTTTGCCCCCCATTTTATATTTCTCTGGAAATAGGAAACACTTTGGATGTGTTTTTTTAAACCCTAGTGTCAAGTGACTTTAGGGATACGTCTTTACTTTTTCAAAGAAGATGAAGGGATTCCAATTAACCCAGCATGAGACACTGTAAGAATTAGATAAACACACAGAAAGCTGTATCGCGTGTGCTGTCCTCTTGTGATCTGTCCATTTAATCAATCAGTCAATCTGCCTATTTGACTGTCAGCCTGTCAGGGGTCCGGTCGGTGGCGGCGGCTCAGTGAAGCAGAGCAGATAAGAACGAGTCCCTGCGGACGGGCAGAAAAACACCGCTGTCACTGCAATCATTCCAACAGTGTGAACTTGGCTTTAGCGGCCGCAGCCTGGCCACGGGGACAGCCACGAGAGAGCCGGCCGGGTGGAGGCCTGGCTGAAAGGGGGGTAGTTTGAGCGGAAGTGTCCTGTGCCTTAGGAGAAGCCATTCTGGGAGCAGCTGGTGCCCTGGCAGGATTAGATACAGAGGAGAAGCCATGCTGACAGAGAAAGATGGAGGGCATCAAACACCCACACAGTCATCCCTCCAACCCTCTCTCTCTTTTGCTCAGGGTAAACAATTCAATAAAAGCTGTACCAGAGCTTGGAGTAATTCCCGCTATGGTGCCAAGGCCAGGGCCCCGCAACCATCTGATATTGACAAAACACCCGGTTCACACTGAGGAGCAGATTTCATGGAGATGCTTGGTGGGTTGGCTCTGTGTAAATGCTCACCAAGTGGGAACATTCACAGTGAATGGGGGGTTGCATCTAGGGTTGGGTATCGTTTGGATTTTTTTTCCAATTCCGGTGGTAAAACGATATTAAAAAACGGTGCCGATGCCTAAATGGTGCCTGAACCAATTTTCCCACATTCATTTAAAGTAACAGGTATTTATTTATTCGTTATTTTTTTTTGGGGGGGGGGGGGGTTGGTTTGGTTCCTTTGAAATATTATTATTATTATTGAAGGATAAAGTGCAGTATCGCTGGCGGGCGCGGTGCAATCTTAGGGCTGGTTATAGGCTTAACGATAGCTTTAGAGACCCCTTATTGCTCGCTAGTGTGGTTTGAGGTGTTGCCGTCTATTATTCCATGCATGTGATTAATGTGTGACTTTTAAGGTGTGCAGTGGTATTTTGTTCTGGTTCTCTTTTATTGTGTGTATTGGGTCCTAGCACATGTTAATAGCCTCTAAATTATTCCAGTGAAATTTTCTATTTAGTGATTGCACCGTTGCCATTGCACTTTATTTCTTTCTCTTTTTTAAAGTTGCTAATGAGTCCACGCTGGCGCTGTTTGCCGTTTTTTACTAGTGTTTTTAATTTATGCAAGCTGTGTGAATAAATTCCATTTATATTACGTATCTGGCCTCCCGTCCCAGTTGGTTCTGGACACCTACCTGTTTTTATCACTACACTTCACTTTAAAAAAATGTTATAAAAAAATGTTATAGACAAAATTTTAAGTAACTTAAAAAATTAATGTATTTAGACAACCAAGGAGATGTAATCATGTCAAGATACTAGCTAGATACTAGCTAGCTACTAAGGTTAGCCTGCAGTCACTGACATCAACAGTCAACAACAATGTCCATTAAAACACTTCACTTTGAAATGTATTTCGCAAATGAAACTCAATATCTAGCAAAACAAAGTCAGGATCTCACAAAACAAAGTCAATGTCTCACAAAAGTGTTAGTCCCCAGTACATGTAAATGTTAATTTTTAATTATGAGTTTTTTCCCCCCTCCATATCACCTCCGGGGCTCTGTAGGACAGTGCCATTTGGCCGGCCCACAACAGCTATGACTTATGAACTTCATATGTATTAATTAATGTCAAGAAGCAATAGCACAACATGGCGTCAACATCAAACACAGAGCTTTTAAGACAGAGAGCGGAGTCTACTTGAGGGCGAAAACAAAATGCTTTCTTTCAGGAAACACTCGTTCATTCCTCGGCAATATTTTAGTCCAAACAACTATTTTTTTCCTCCCGCCCGGGACACAACTTTTGTTTTTCTCGGTCCAAGATAAAATGCTTTTTAGATAGTATAATAATAGCAGTATATTAGTTCACCCCCTTTTCCTAATGTTTCCCTTTTTTCTGCACTTTTTTTAACTTTTTGTTTTGTTTTCCCCTGTTGTTTTAAACTTTTTACGTCATTTTTGTCACTTTTTTTCAATGTTCTTCTATAATTTTTTTTCAATTGCTATAAAATGTAATAAAACATCAGGATTCAAAGAAAGTAGTAAACTGATCATTTACTTTACTTGTAAAGCGCCTCGTATGGAACCATCCACATTATTTTGTTGGACATTGTGGTTGATAAAAACCCAAATCTCGGAAAAAGAAACTGTTTGAAAATGGGTCAAATTTAACCTGAGGACAACAGGAGGGTTATCTAGCCTCAATGGTGCCTAAACTTAACTGTCATTGCCGCCTGACACTCACTTTTTCTGGCTAAACTCCCCTACCATGGCATCTGAAAGGACTTGGCTCACAGTCACCTATTGGCGGCTAAACAACTGCCGGCGTCCAGGTGTGGTTAAATACAACCAGCAGCTGCTGCTCTGATTATATTGTTCTATGGCACTATAGACTGTTCTTGTTACAGTGCTCTACTTACTTTAAAATACTATATTTTAGCACTGCCCAAGATGATTGTTATTAGTTTAAAGAAATATTTGTAAACCAGAGTATGTTTTTCTCCCATTCCAAAATGCTCTATGGACTAGCCAGACCCTCTTCTGCGGCGACATGGTGGAGGAAGGTCTAGCAAACCGAGACTACCCTTAGCATAAACCACAGCCACGGCAGATTACTCAATGATAATTTTTTCTTTATTCACGACAGGACGGCTTAGACATAAACGGGGAGAGAGAGGGGGAAATGATATGCAGAAAAGGGCTGCAGTTCCGTATCAAACAAGTAGCCGCTGCGTTGAGGACTGAGGCTCTCAATATATGCGCGCAGGCTCTACTAGGTGAGCTGCACAGGCGTCCCCACCAATAAAAATGTTGACAGGGATCCAATAAACACAATGTCCCAGTGCTTCTCTGTAGTCTGGTGGCAGACATCTCAAGTTCTTCTTCTTCTTCTTCTTCTTCTTCTTCTTTTGTGATTTATGGCATCCAGCTTATTGGAGCATTACCGCCACCATCTGGTGTAGAGTGTGAATCAAGAGGTCAACTTACATTCATTTTGTTTTTAATCAATTTTTTTTATTATTATTATTTTTATATTTTTAAGAAACACAAACAGGGACAAACAAAACACTGAGACACAGGACGCGTCCCAGGGCCAAAAAAATAAAAAAACAAGGCGGAAAAGACAGGAAGGAGGGAGACAAAACAACACACCCCGAAACAGAGACAAAAGACGCAAACACCTGCACGAGTTAGAGGTCACATCAGAGTCCGCAATGTTCTGCCAAGTGTCCAGAGTCTTTCCCGGCACTCCATGCATGCGTGCCATGAACAGTTCCATAAATATCACATCCAAATAGGAAAGGGTCCTCGTGTGGATAGACACAATGTGAGTCAGGTAAACATGTGAGTTTTTGTCACTTTGCCACGAGTGCACGTGAGTTCCTGCATGCGTCACTTTGGGACAAGTGGCCCACAAGATGCTAACGAGAGACTTCTATAATGTCAATAAAGTAAATGGACCTACATAGCAGTTTTTTCACTGCTGGCTACACGCTACCAATCAAACACAACAAAGGCTTCCACTTGAATGGTGTTTTGTGCTAACGTTAGCAATCAAACAACCATAGCTAAAAATTTCAGGTTATTAGTGGGACACGTTATGTCGTGAAGCGTTTAAATCTGAGCATTAGGTAGTGACACAAGCTGTGACTAAACAAATTACAACATGTAGATAGGAACCTGGCGTTATTTTGTCACTTATTGGGAGCAGTAGCTAGTTGGGGCCATTTACCTCTTGTATCTGTGCTAAGCTAGGCTAAAGTGCGTCAGACAGAGTTAAAACATGCCCGGATATGAGAAGGGTTTGTATGAACTTATCTAACTCGGGTGGTAAGTTGAATAAGCTAATGTCCCAAGAAGTCTTTGTGTTTCTTTAAAGAAAAGGGAATTGCTGTTGTTGTTTATCAGACAAACATAAACTGTTCTCCTTAGACTTAAAAAGAATGAGCACGGTTGCACTGGCTAAAATCCATCTAGTTGCTGTCCTTTCTGCTGATTACTACAATTTCACAGTTCATGTGAAACTCATCTAAAAACCAATTAAAACAGGTTCACGCTATATTCCTCCTCATTTCCACAGATCACAGGGAGCTGCCAGCAGAATTAAAAGGTAAGATCTGGTAATTACCTCCAAACCGGCCAAAAAAAATTCAGATCTATTATGTGATTTCTCCATTGGGCTTATCACATCCTTATCCAACCGCAGGCTGATTACCGAGCAAAACCCCTGTGATGAAAAATTGGGAAGAAATAGCTAAATGGAGGGTAAAATAACAGAAAACAGCACACACGCACACAAACTCACACACAGGTACAGAGGTGATTGTGGATTCTGGATAAAAACCCTCCTAGCAGCAACAGAGGGATAGAAAGATGAAAGGACAGATGGATGTGTGGCGAAATGAAAGGGGGGGAAAGACTAGATGAAAGAGAGGTCAAGTGTGAGAGATGGAACGAGAGGTTTTCATCATATCTTTTTTTTTCTCCTTTTTTGGGGGGGTTAATGGCCTGTCAACTCGCATCCCTGATTAGCCTGGTTTACTCTGCTCATTATTGGTGATAGCACTTCATGGGTGAGTTGGTTCACATCTGTTGGCCATGAGAAGATAAAGGGACTGTGGAAACCGCAGACTAAGATGAAGACGTTGAGTCAGTGGCCCACTGACAAATTAAGGGGACTGTGTCAACTTCAAAAGATTTGCCTGGGTGTTGTTGGTTTTCAGGAAAGCTGTATGTTTAGAGGTGAAGTTGGGAGGGTAAGTTGCTGTCGAGTGTATGTAGTAACTGCATGCAGGATAAGGGCCACAAAAAATAATAAATTGTAACAACAAATGTCAAATTTGTAAAGAAAAATTAAGAAGGAACTTTGTTTCTGCTGGAGGTTTATAAGTTTTTTCTGAAGGATCACAGGCTGATTGCTGCCTTTAAAAAAAAAACATTATCTGAGAGACAGTCTGGTTAGAGCTAAACTCAAACCACTGCAGGCACATAAGACCAGGTCACAAGTGGAATTTGTTAGACACTATGGGATAGTGAAGAACCAGACCATTAAAGAAACATAACTGTTAATCTCAAAAATATTGTACACATATATGTAGAAAACAATTTGTTGGCCAAACAGGACAAACTCTGCTTACTAGGTTCAAGGAACATAGATATAATATAAAATAGAAGGAAAAAAAATGACTTTTCCCTCTAGTTCAACAATTGTGGATCACGGGTGGTTTAGCCTCAGAGCCACCATTCTGGAGTCAAATCCAGCCCGGTCAGCAAAGCAGCGTATTAGAGTCGAAAAGTCCTGGATCACAAAGCTGGGTACTCATTTACCCAGTGGTCTAAATGAGAGATGGGACTGTTGGGAATTAGTGGAGGTCTACGGTTTGTGCATTCTTTCATTCCAATACGTAATTTACTGACGCTTTGGCTCTCCGCGTCAGATACCAACGCTAAAATAGTAATGATGTAGTATTACGATAGACAATGGTAGAAAGCTGGATGAAAGACTGAAAATCCTCATAAGGAGGTTGGTTGGGGTGGGGGATGGGTCAAACAACACAGGACTTTCACCCAGGAGACCGGGGTTTGTTTTTCCTTTCTTGTGCCTCATGTCAATTAAACAAACCCAGAGAGTCAAAAAGTGACGCAAAGAGTCCAGAAAAAGCACGTCTAAGTATGACTGAAGGAGACTTATTGTGTCAGTAACAAACACCAAAAGCCCTTGACCTAAAGTTGCTTTTTGACGCGATGGGAGAGATAAGATTATGTGAACCCTTACTGAACCAAATGGAGAAAGCCACGATGTTGCAACTTCATTCTTCACTGAATCGCACATTTAAAGAGCTCTAGGTGTGAAAGCACAATAAGTCACTGTAAGAAACCACTGTACAGACAACACAGCTTCCCTCATAAAGATTACAGTTTGCAGCACCACTCGTGCACAATAATTATTAAATGTATTAATTTATTAAAATTATCATAGCTCCTTTATGCTTTGACACATTAATACCACATACATTAGCATACATATGTGAAGACAAGTTTGCTAACATTGTAATATTTGCACATTAATGCGTTATTTTTTGAATAATTAATGACTTTATTACCATAACTGTTTAATATATCACGGAAACTGGCAGGACAGGACTCTTTTTATATTTTACTTTTATACATGGCTCTTTATCAGTAATAGACAAAGCTTGGGTTGAATTCCAAGACTTCCTGGGTGTCAGAGCACTAACTTTTGAGCTATTTCAACAGAGCATACTGTACAAAACAAAATAAATACATATTACATACACATTACAGAATGGACATGCGGACTAGCGACAGTTTGTTTGAGTTGTCATAGCAATGTAGCACTTCCACAAGCTCTTTTCTTTTGGTAACAAGTATATGCAGAGAACTCGACGTTCATTGTCTAAGATATTTATTAGTCCGAGACAAGTCCGAGTCCAAATACTATCGAGTCCAAGACAAGTCAGAGTCCATAGAAAAACGGTCTTGAGTCCGGACTCGAGTCTAAGACCAGACACGAGTACAGCCCTGCAATGGACTATGTTAAGAGAACAAAGGAGATGTAATTGTCAGTACAAGATCCATCTGGCCTGCACAATCCGATATATTCGATATATACTTGTGTACAGTATGTATATATACACATGAGTTGCAGACTTTTTCTGGCGTGTATAGCAGCAAGTTAAAGCCCGAGCAAGAACAGTCTTTGCTGGGTTTTGTTGGGGGCCATGATGACGTTGCCCTCTTCGACACGGGGTTCCAGCTCGCTCTGTTATCAGTAAAGGAGTTGGCTAAGACTAACGCTAGTAAGCCAACGTAACAACCAAATGTTAGCGATTGGTTATGGCTGATACAGAGTGGCTCTAGGCAGATCCAATAGTTTTAAACTTTAACAGAGTAGCCTACCCGCTTTTAAGAAAGTTAACACTTGTCTATGGAGAGTGGCAAATGGAATATGAGAGATCTGGTAGGACCAGGCAGCAAATGTAGTTGCATCTGGCACATTTTAATGCCACTATTGCATCTCAGGGGGATGCAGGGGAAATTTCCCTCCCAATGATTAGATGAAGTAGATTTGCCTAGATTTGGCAGCTGCTCTTTTGTTACGCCGAATCATGACTGGCGGTGAAAAAGCCGAAAAACTTGATGCTGGTGAATTGATGCATATTGAATTATAATTTTGGCTTCTTCTTGAATAGTGTGGAAACCTTATCTATAGACAACCTATATTAATAATACTATCCAATACAGCAGGTATCAAGACACTTTTGATAAGATTTAACAGAACTATATATTTTATCTAAACAAGCCTTAGTGATGAAGCTGAAAATTATATTATTAATCAGGGCTGTAGTACTCGAGTCCGGTCTTGGACTCGAGTCAGGACTCAAGACCGTTTTCTACGGTCTCAGGCTCGGTAGTATTTGGACTCGGACTTATCTTGGACTCGGCCACTGGTCTTGCAAAATATGGCTTTTTGTCTCAACAGTTCAGGTGGGGATATTTTTTGGCTTTTTACAAGTTTAGACAGCTAGCCAATGCTACGCCAATGTTTGCTAACGTACCAGCGTTAGTCTAGCTTACTAGGTAAATATTACCTCTGCCTTTGCCGTTTGCTATATCTGCGTCCAGGTTGTCAACATAAGACCTGTGGCGTTAGTGCTCCTTTTGAGCCATCATTTTATTACATGATATTAGCTTTGCTCTTACAACAGGGGTGAGTTTTTGTTACGTTGTAAAAAAGCTAACTGGCTACAATTTGCCCGTTTGTATGGTAGCGGACATTAGCTAACGTTGCTGAGCCAGCTTTCCGTGTGTGTGTGTGTGTGTGTGTGTGTGTGTGTGTTCCCTAAACAACGTCTTCCTGGTGAATTTATTTTACAATTCTACAATTTGCCTCAAATAAAAAAAAAAAAAACATATGTTAAATTACACTCTGTTCATAGTTGTAATGTTAACCCACGTCCAAATAACAACAGAATACAGTAATTTTTAGGGAAGCCATAAACCAACCATAGGGCCACACTCTGTAATACTGGTCACTTAATTTCTACACTACATCTGGAGTGAAGCTATGTTGTAATTTAGTTGTTCAAATGCTCAGTACTAGTACCTACTGTAGCAGTAGCAGTTCTAATGCTCAGTACTAGTACCTACTGTAGCAGTAGCAGTTCTAATGGTCAGTACTAGTGCCTACTATAGCAGTAGCAGTTCTAATGTTCAGTACCAGTATCTACTGTAGCAGTTGTAATGCTTAGTACCAGTACCTACTGTGGCAGTATCAGTACTAATGCTCAGTACTAGTACCTACTGTAGCTGTAGCAGTTATAATGCTCAGTATTAGTACCTACTGTAGCAGTAGCAGTTCTAATGCTCAGTACTAGTACCTACTGTAGCAGTAACAGTTCTAATGCTCAGTACTAGTACCTACTATAGCAGTAGCAGCTCTAATGCTCAGTACTAGTACCTACTGTAGCAGTTCTAATGCTCAGTAATAGTACCTACTGTGGCAGTATCAGTACTAATGCTCAGTACTAGTATCTACTGTAGCTGTAGCAGTTCTAATGCTCAGTATTAGTACCTACTGTAGCAGTAGCAGTACTAATGCTCAGTACTAGTACCTACTGTAGCAGAAACAGTTCTAATGCTCAGTACTAGTATCTACTGTAGCAGAAACCGTTCTAATGCTCAGTACTAGTATCTACTGTAGCATAATTGTCTATGTAGCTATTATGAGTTGTCACCAGATGATATCAAGAGGAATGGCTGTACTCATAAATCCTGGGTGTTCTGAAACTGTTTTTGCTTTTATATAAAAAAATAACCCAAATGGATTGTCTTGATACTGTCATGCTTAAAACCTTTTTTGCTGTCCTGGACTCGGTCTTGACTCGGACTTGAGCCTCTTTGGCCTCGGTCTTGACTCGGACTCGACTAGTCCTGGTCTTGGACTTGTCTTGGACTCGCCAAAGGTGGTCTTGACTACAGCCCTATTATTAATATAAAACACTTAGCTTGATGCAATTTCCATTTAACCCAAAAGTGGGTGGGGTTGTCTTGAAATGGATGGGGCTTTAACCGGTATGTTATTTTAAGCATGCAATTGATATGGGTTGATCAGAAATTGTTATATTCATTGCTGATTAGAAAACTATTTCCATGACAGCATCAGCATTGAGCTTCAGATCAGTGGTGTTGTCACGGTAACAAACAAACTATTTACGGAACAAGTTTTGCAACTTTATACTCAATAATCTAACTTTCTTTTTTTAACTTTCAATTTTTTTTATGATCAGTGTGATCATTTTTATTTTTTTTAATTTTTTTTATTTTTTTATTTCCACACCAGGTATGTGTGAGTGTGTGTGTGTGTCTGCGTGTCTGTGAGTGAGTGAGAGACACACATTGAGAGAGAGACAGAGACAGAGACAGAGAAAGAAAGAGAGAGAAGGGGGTGGGGGGTTTGAATGTGTGTTTTTTTTTAATTAAATACAGCAAGAAAGTTTCAGACACTCAAAAAAACTGGTTACAGCCAGCAGGCGGTTAAAAAAAGAAAAAAGAAGGCGTACTCTTAAAGAGAAAGATATTGATTACAGAGATGTAGGACAAACAGGAACAATTGTGTGGAAATTCTATAAGCTTATCATAAGCATGGCGATCCCACAGCTCTGTTCATCTGATTGAACTGGAAATGGCTGGAAAGTAATGCACAGCTACTCAGATGTGGGGTTGACAACCATTGCAGCATACTGTGTCCGCTGCGCAAAATTATTGCCAAAATATTATATAGTAAATTAATATACATCAAAATCTTTGCCTGTTTTCTCCACCCACGCCCCATTCATGTGACCTTTTTCTTAACTGCCGGGTCCAACCGGACCGTCAACCAAATATTGCCTAAGGGCAACGTAATAAGCAAACTTCACAGCAAAATACTTCTTGACTAACCATTTAAAAACGTGAAATTAATAAAATGTCCACACTTGCAAGAGGTATGCAAGCAAAGACGTTTAGTAATTCCACAGCGCTCTGTTGTTCATTTTGAAGAGATTAGTCAAGAAGTATTTTGAATTCAACCAAATGGCTGAGAACAGATCATGCAGTCTTAAATGTTCGTAAAACAGGATTATCTTCTGCAAATGCGAAAACATCATGCGCATGTCGGATCGCGTGCGCACAGATAGCGTACCCACACACAGATCTAAGAGCACAGCGTGGTCCCTGAAGTCTCTTTCTCTCCTGATTCTTCCATTGTCAAAAATTTGTGACGGTTACCACCTTACCAAAATTACAGCATCAACTATATCCCCCACCCAGAGATACAATTTGAAGATGAAAATGTAAAGGGCAAACACACTTTTCTTCATGGAGGTTTAGTCACCAACTGTATTAAAGTTCAGACTGATAACGAGGACATTAAGTGTAACGATTGACAATTCCCAGAGTCTCCAAAATGTGTAATCCCTGTGATAAAAACAAATAATAAAAAATGTAACCAAGCTCTGTGTGTTGCCTTGAATGACCGCCATTCCTCTGCACCATGTACAGGCTTTGCATGGCGTCTCCTGTTTCTCCTTCTGGTTCTATTTCTTTATTTAGGTGGGACAACTATGACGATGTCCACTCTTCTCCTCTTTCTTTGTGGGCCGAGGCTGTCTGGCCTTTTGCATAAAGATTAAGATAAAAAAGTGGTTTGAATCTCCAGAATCTTAACGCCCACAGTAAATCATCAAGAAAAGCAAGTGACAAAACCTCAACCTTCTGATACCGGCGGAATTGACATCCTCCCATTTCCTTTCATAGGAGGATCTTTCTTTGTCCTCCAAGCCTTCTTTCTGGGTCTGCTTACAGTACGTACACACCGCCGGCAACTTGAGCTTCCAAGTTACAGGAAGTCATTCATTTTCAATGGAAGCCGGCTTCTCCCAGCTACAAGATGCGGCAAATCAGTCAGTGTCGCGTTTTGGGAATGCAATTAATTTTGCTCATAATATATTTAAGTAGCATATGAATGCTTGTCTTCCTTGCTTGATTTGAATGTACTGCCGTGTCAAAGCAGCTAAAGCTGCTCACACAGCGGTGTGTGCGTACGGTTATTCTCTCTGTCAGGTGGCAAGGTCTGCTGGACCCTCACAGATGTTTCTCTAATGGCTCCGGAACAAAAAGCACTCACATATTTTCCTTGAAAAACTTGTGCGACAAATACTCACCCAGGAAGACTTCTCTATTGCTGATGTGTCCGATCTTCTCATCTTCCTCTCTGGACTGAGTCTGTCCTTTTGTATAAAGATAAACAGCTGTTTTGAATCTCCACAATCTTAACAGCAACAGCAGTTCATTAACAAAGGGAAGTGATGTTACCCTTACCTTCAGATGTCAACTGCTTCAAGATCATCCCATCTCCTTTTATAGTAAGGTTTTGGATTGGCCTCCAAGCCTTCTCTTTGGGTTTGCTTAACTCTGGGGGACTCACCAGTAGTGCTCTTCAAACATTTGTTTGAACTGGGATTCCTCACACGGGTATTGATTTTGTCTTGGGCCTCAGGTGGAATCCTCCTGGAGCGACCGTTACCTTCGGTCTTCTTGATTTTGCTGGATTCCTCATTAAGAGCTAGAAGGACCTTGATGGTAGCGCAGTCTGTCCACTTATGGAAAGCAACAAGACAGAAAAATAAATAACACTTCAATAAAACCACTGCCCTTTTGTTTGATCAAAGAATAATCAAGTCACCTAGGTAGAATTGTTAAACTTGGTAAAAATAAGTCATTCAAAAAATTGTCACTCCTACTATTTTAAATGAAATGGCATCTTCTTTAATTTAATTAACATACTGTTTACTTTCCTGCCCGTCAAGCAACTTCAAACAATTGTACATTTATATTTGAGTGTAAATAACTACATTGATACATATCATCATTTAGCAGTGGAACCTAAAGGCTTACTTGTGTATCTGTTTATCTGTTTTTCTGCTCGGAATAATAGTTTAGTGGACTTCATTAGATGTGAGTACATTCGGCTTGGACGACGGGCAAAAATGATGGGACAACCTGCTTTTTTATGTGAGTCGGTTCAACCGGACGGTCGTTGGCCAACCGAGTTAATAGATTCGGTCACCAGTTCGTGTGCATCTAAAGGCTTATGGGATCGCTTGATAACCCAAACTTGCCGAGAACCTAGACACCCATTGACCCATGCATGGTTATGGTCTCGTACGGTTGCCTGGTGCGCAGTCTCCTCGTAAAAGCCTACCTACCATTTAACAAACATTTAACGTAACATAACCACCAGGATGACATGATTAGTATCTGATATCCATCCATAATGTAGCCTATGAATGTCTATCTACACAATCATCTAAGATTCACAAGCAGTAAGACACCTGTTTGATTACATTCAGCCTCGTTCAGTAGCCTGGTGCGCAGTCTCCAATCTACAATAGGGGGATCCACCTGCTAACAAGCCCAAGGGGGGACAAGGGGTATGTGTCTGAGGGACAATGTGGGACACTGCCTGGCGCCGCGGTGCCCCTACCCCATGAGCAGACTCACTGATAGTGGTTTCCCCATTTCTAGCACATACCACCTTACATGGTATATTAATAATGCCTTATTCCCCTAAACATGTGTAATTGCTGGTGTGAGCTCATAAATAGGCCAACCATTGTGTATTATTCTCTAAATAAAGATTCATAATATTTTGAACATTTAATGAATTGACAGATGTACTTCCACTTACGATTTACTTTAGCTATTACATTTTATTTATTTTTCATTACAATTTACTCACTTTAATTAAATTATTATATAAAATTATAGGATTAACGGGAATTGTAGTTGGTCAGCACCACATGAACAGTAAAAAAAAAAATCTTAACTCATAACTCCAGAGGTTCAAGGAACGAGAAGGGGAAGGGAGGATGGTGAAAGCATCCATAGATTTGTATGTCTCTTTCTGTTGGACATATTTTTGTGAGTCTCCGTGAGACTGTGTCGTTTGACATCGTATTCCCCTCCATGTCCTTTTGAGAAGGACGTTTTGCAAAGGTCACAAAAAGCCCTCTCTGTATCCCCCTCAACACTTTCAGACAAGGTGAATGAGACATTTATGTCCTCATTCATCTTGTTTCCTTCTTGCAAAGCCGCTGCAGTTGACACTAGTGATGGTCAAATGAAAATTTGCAAACCACTGTCTTTATTTTCTGAGCTCACTAGATGGCGATCTCTGTTCAAAGATAAAGGTTAAAGGAATGGCAATTCAGAAAATAACGACAGTGGACAGCTTCATTTCACCGTCTCTAATTGACACCTGTAAACACGATGTTATGTAAAATAAACAATAAACACAGAAACGTGCGGTGACGTGGCTTCCACAAGTTGCTTTTTCCAAACATCTTTGAAAAACTTGTTGTAGTAAACGGGATGTCTCTCTGTGTCTGTACTCAACATGTGAAGATAATGGAATGACAATCAGACCTGAAATGACATTTGTCATGTAGGATTAATGAACAATGAAACCTTCGGAAAACAACACTATGACTTAATGAAAAATTAGAGGAAGAAAAAAGCTAATTAAAAGGTTTATGTTATCATTTATACGTTTTACAACTTGACAAACTTGTCTGATTTCTTATATTCAGTTGGAAGAAAAAAACACTAACAAACTCACATCTACATAGAACTTTCAGAGTTATTTGTCTTCATTAAACATACTTGCACTAAACAGCAAAAACATACTAAGTGTTTTAAGGAGAATTCCCTTCATCAGAACTGTCTCTTAACATGTAACATGAAAATGTACTTGTCTTCATTGAACAGACTTCAACACTATCGCACTAAACAGCAAAAACCTGCTCCTTAAAGTGTTTTAAGGAGAATTCCCTTCACCGTAACATGAAAATGGGCTTTTCTTCACTTGATTATTTATCAGTTTTAAAATCTCTATGTATTCTACTGGCCCATAATTGTAGCTCTCAGTCAGGCTGAGAAAATAAAATGAATTGGCCTCTGAGAAGGACTATCAGAGCTTTGTATAAGTCTTTTTTTTTTATATTACATACACACAAGCACATACAGGTTGTTGAACCTGAGGGTTTGACTTATTAGAGGACAAAAAGACCTTCAGAGTGTGTGTGATGGTCAGCCAGCCATTAGCCAGGTCCTTAGCCAGCCAAGTAGATGGGGTGGTATTATCTTTTACAAAAAGTGGACCTTTTTGCAGTTTTTCCCTCATTTTGTATTTAATTTTGTGGTTCAAATACTTCATTCTGGTGACTTTTTATGCAATAATTTGTCCTGGAGTAGCTTGTCTGTTGGTATCATAATGAGAACACACGAGTGAGTACACGTTCCACCAAAACGTGTTCCTTCCCCAGGGTTATTTTGCAGGTGCCGTTGGCGTCATACATGTGCCTCATGCTGGAGCGAGTAATTGTTTTGAGCACACAGAATTATATTTTGCAAGCACATTACATCTTGAAACGGTTGTTTGAGCAAACAAAAACCTATTACGTGCTCAATAAATGTATTTGCATGTTTGCTTTTATCCATATTAAAGTGCAATAATAACCCCTCTCACGCAGTTTACTCATGTGCCCTTTTAAAAACTCTCTCTGTGTGCAAGTAGATGGAGCTCCGCTCCTGTTTCCCTGTAGATTTGTGTTTCTTGCTACTTGCGATCTAATTGACAAACAGCCAATCAGAATTGACCTTTAATTCTCAGATTGGTTGGTTTTGTGGCCTACTTGTAAGGCTATGTAAATTTGAGTGTGTGTCAAGAGTTGACCATGCACAGAGTGAAGAGGTAGAGTGAGAGGGAGACATCCATTGTCTAACTGCACGCAGAGAGAGTTTTATGAGAAGGCACATGAGTAGCCTGCGTTAGAGGGGTTATTATTGCACATTAATATGGATAACAGCAAACATACAAATACATTTATTGAGCAAGGAATCAATGCTTCTTTTCTCAAATGCGAGTGTTAATTTCTAAAATGTAAATGTAATGTAAAGTGCTTACTAAATGTAAGTTGTGCAGTCTGTGCAGTTCAGAAATGAGGCACATCTAGAATGCCCTACTGTTGCTCTGTCTGGTGCCTAGCACCGCCCAAGATGACAGTGATTGGTTTAAAGAAATGCCAATAAACCAGAGCACATGCCCGGCAGAGATCTGAGGAGCAGTTAACCATAGTCCTCATAAATCCACCGGAGTTTGGAACGCCATCACATAGGAAGATGACGCACATCCGGATGAAAATAAGTGACATCCCAGAAACGAAAAATCGTCAATATTGACTAGTCAAGCTCTGAGGGGGTCAGTTTGGCACGTGTTTAGAGTTTTAGTGTGAGACTTATTAACAGCTGATGGAAGTGCAGACTGATAGTTTTAAATGGGAAATTCATTGGGTTGTTAAGTCTTTTTTCCCTTCAAACAGTCTGTTTTCATGATGTTACAAAGTACAAAACTAATACACCAATACAAAGTACAAAATAGTGCTGCTACACGCAGAGCTTTGTGTGATAAACACCAGCAGCAGCTTTAACAGTGTACTAAATAGATGTTCAAATGGACTTGCAAAAACTTGGGAAAGTCAGAGCAGACAAAGAAGATGCTTATGGGAAGAAATTATCTCCCCATTTGTTGAAGAATGGCTCGCCTGATAAGAAAAAAAGAAACTACACAGAGAGAGAGAGAGAGAGAGATTAAGCAGCGAGAAAACAGAGACAGAAGAGTTTCCAATACAAAAAATTCAGAACATCTGTTGTCAAAGCAGATGATAATGCCTCATTATGGCAGTCATTAGGGAAGCCGAGAATGACAGAAAAATACGGAGTGAGAGAACGAGGGAGAGTAATAAGGGTACAAAGAGAAAAAAAACTATACCAGGCAGATCCACTGTGCAGGCTGAGGAATAGAATGGAGAGTTCACCTGCTTTTTTATTTGGAGAATAGAGTTTACCATTTTTGAAGATAAGATAAAGCTTTATTGACCCCTGTGGGGAAATTGGCTTTCTACAGCAGGTTATAGGGTTCAGCAGGGAAATAGAAAACTATATTATGAGCCCAAACATAAGTATACATTGGGCAATAAAAAAACAATAAAAGTAGAACAAACAAAACATTAGAAGCAAAGGCAAAGGGTAAGTATATACCATTAAAACAATTGCAGTGTTATGTAAACACACTGTATACTGCCAAGTACGCAGAAATATGTTCAAAGGGGGAGAAGCATAAGAATCTTTAGCAACACTAGTGTCTCTGAGGATGGATGCTCATAAAGAACCAAATTGTAAGATGGATGAAAATTGAGGCATGTTAGAAAGCCCACACTATTCTGCAATAGGTAGTTATGGTCAGGTTTTTTCATTGTTAAGCCCAATGCATCCCAATAACAATCACGCAAGATCGAGTCAACACCAAGACCAGACCAGTGCCACGATAAAATATGGAAAATACTTACCATAGGCAATCCTGTAATGGATCCGAAAGATCAACATTACCATTAAAACAAACCCGCAGAAAACAAATTAAGATTTTTCTTCAATCACCTCTTTTATTGCCATACTTGCCATTAGTCCTTTTAATCCAAGACAAAGACTAGACGGAGTGCTTCAAAACCAAGACCGATTTTAAGTACTACAACACTGAATCATGCTGTATATCTACATCCATGACGTTTCTACTTCTGGAATTGCTTTGTTGCTGACGGAAATTTCACTCTAAATTACACCCTGGTGGATTTCTGAGGACTATGGTTACCTGGTCCTCAGATCTCTGCAGGGTAAATCCAAACAGCTAGCTAGACTATCTGTCCAATCTGAGTTTTCTGTTGCCAAAACTCTAAAATATTTAAATGTACATGTTCCATCAAAACCAGTTATTTCCCAAGGCTATTCTGCAGACATACCACGGCGCTGCCTGGCACTCATTGGTTTAAAGTAGTGCTAATAAACCACAGCACGTTTTTCTCCTATCCCAGAATGCTGTGTGGACTAAAGCCAGACCTGGTAAAGCGACCCTATGCTGTAGATGACGGTGCAATGATGGTACAGCTCACCTCTTGGCCTTAACAGAGCAAACCATCATCAGTTCCAACTGTGCAAGCTGTCACCAATTCAAACTGCACAAGTGTCCAAGCAGCCGTGAACATGAGGCAAGCAAGACATAATGCGTGGTTCTGAGATTATTATTTGACATGTTAATACTGAAAACAATCTCCCATCCGGTGTTGTACACAGTGGCAAAGCGGCAGAGATGTAAAATTGCTTGGCAGTCGCCAACGATGCTGTAGGCACTGTTTTAAGCTTGATCAAGGGGGACAGGATGCTGGCACTGTCACCTTCTACATCTTTCCCAGTCATTGAGAACAGAGATTTAGAAGGCTGACATAGTGGCTCAAGAAGGGCTGTATCACTGTGACACATTGCACAAATATTGGACAGAACCTGTCAAAGTGGCCACAAGGCCCGCAGATTAGGCATGTACCTACCAAAGCAGGACATTTGATGGCCCAGTAGACTCTCCAAGAAAGTATTTTTATGACTGCAAAGCTGTATCGGATAGAAAATAGATGTGTTGTGCACTATTTTGTATGTATTCCCTTGTTATTCAACCTGACAAATGGTATTTAATTTTTTGGAAACTTGATACAAACCACTGTGAGCTTGAGCAAATTGTGCCCACGCAACAAAGGTTTGTAATGATGTACCGGCCAAACATCTGCTCCGTTCAATAAGTTCATTCTGATTTTCCAATTAGGTTTTTCTATAGCCGTGATAGTATTTTCGTAAATCAATCTAAAGAGCAAATCTTTCAGGGAAAATTATCCCTTTTTTCTTTCCAGTAAAGGATGTATCTGTCATCGCACCATGGGTTTTGTCACGGTAAGTGGCATATTTCCCAACAGTGGATTCAGTATTACACTTTAAAACAAAAACCTTGAAATAATTGCATAATGCGAGCTGGATTACCTGTGATAATCCTATTTTTTTATGCGTGACATAGCTCGGAAGCAGTAATGTGATCAGTGTGCTGTAATTAATTTAGTAAAAACTAATCTTTGCATCCATTTTCGCTTATAAGAGAAAACCTTTCCTTTTGAAAACATTTGTGTCTACGTAATCGCTCAAAATGACCAAATCTTAGCGAGACATAAATGTAGTATTTCTTTGTTAAACGGTGTTGAAGTGGGTTTTATTAGCTTTTCTCGACCATTGATGTTGAAGAGCAGAGGAACTTTGATAAGGCTACTGCAAAATGCTGTACATCAGTGTTATCAAGTCAACATTGTATTGGTTTGGGGGCGCTAGAGTTTGGTTCACTCAAGGTAAGAACGTGATCCGATTCAAATACAGGTAGTGAACTAAAAATAGCATTTACGAGTCTGCAGTTTCAACCCTGCACACTATCAACAGACTTATATTTCCGTCAGGTGAGACATGTTTGCAGATATGCAAATGAGGTTTATTGTACAGCTCAAATAAAAGGTACAAAGTCTTTGGCGATTAGACTCCATTGCTATACAAATCTTTCCCATATCTTTATATGGGGTAATGAACCATATGACCCCCGGGATGGAATCTAGACCCCGGTGGTGGCGACGAAGGAGCCCGAAGACCAGACCGAAGAAGGCTCCGGACCGGTCAGCTGAAGTAGATGACTGGAGGAGGAAGGGTGGGTGGGTATACTCTTTGCCTGCAACAACAACTGATAGCAAAGAGAGAAACGACTATTTAAAGCAGGGTTGTGACTCTGTGATTGGCCCTTGCCATTTTGTAACAATTCTGATTGGTTTAGCAGGAAGGTGAACGCCTCCACCAGCTAATTCAAGTTAGGCAGAGCATTGATTAAGAGTGATATCCTCCTGAAAGAATTTACACCAAGATACATTTCAATCAGGAGAAACTAACTGCACATATGTAATACATGCTTGATACATTATACATTTATTAGGATAACAAGTGAATTGATTTAGGAGTGCGTCAATTAATAGTAAAGTTTAATTCACACTGAGCTACATATGATTTAAGGAAACAACTTCAAGATCCATAAGCTGTTCTGACCACACATCGCTGGTCGTCTGTGTGACATCATAAGTCTGTGTGAAATCATCAATTTTCTCTCTCTCATCACTCGCCGTCTTTCAGCTGCTCATTGTTCCCCTTCTAAATATAAGAAACATAAAGTAGAGCCAGAAAACCCAAGACATTGTAAATGGTGTTCATATCCAATAGTTCTCCATATCCAATATTTCTGAGACCAGAAGTATCGGTAAGTTGCAGACATTCTGTCCTGTGCATTTGCAGTGTTTTGTGCGTTTGACAACGTGCCAAAGGAAAATTGCAATAATGTTACAACTTCCCTCCCGAATCATACCAAGTCCACCGAACTATAAAAGCATCCTAAGACCCAAATATAACTTGAGAACAATTTCAAATGCAACCCATATGACCCAAATCCTAGACCACACTGCAAAGTTGACCATGTTCCCTTCACAGATTTCCAATAAATCGGCATGCTGTTCCAGTAAAAGACTTCTGTGAAGGTTGGTCTTGTGTAGCCTCGCTCATTTCTCTTCAGAGATCCCGCCTCCCTCCTCAGAGCAGAAATAAGAGGATTGGAACGGCCTGCAGACTGAAACCAATTATGGGTCAAGCGAGGATCAAATGAGAGAATTGGCATGTACCCATGGAACTTATCAGGGGTTGCCAGTGCCTGTTACCACTTTCTTAGCAGTAAAGGGGAAGTTCCTGGTTGTAAACGGTTGAACCTCATGAGTTATTGCAGACTGCCTGAACACATAATTACTTTTGGACTCTGGGACTTGGGGCAGGAAGTGTCCATGATGATGAGCTCAATCCTTTGCAGAGTGTTTTATTTGTGGATGAGGTGTAGCTTTTTCCCCCCAGCCTTCAGTCCTCTGAAGGCTCATTAATTGGGATTTAGTAAATCACCCAGAATCCTTATCCTTCAGGTTAGAGCCCCTCTAACATTTGATCTCAAATGTATTTCCTTCTGAGACATTTTTATGACCACTTTGCAGAATTTTGTAAGGACAGTGGCCCCAACATTGTCCTTGTTTGCTTTCACCCTGCAACTTTGTAGAATGAATGGTTCAAGTTTATTTTTTGGCTGCATTTACTGTAGTCATTCAACAGAATCACGTCAGCTGAATGTCTACAATGGAAATTGTAACCTCAAATCACATACTCTTTTATTCGTTGTCACTGTGCTCTTCTTCATGTTATTTATCATCACCCAACATGTCAGCCTCCGCCTTACCTTCTCTTTTCCACACTTTCCTCCCTCACTGTGATAGAACAACAGGAACCAAGGCGATGGCAGTGACAGGTGACGCTTTGGATGAAAGTCCCTGACTCCAGCGGCTGTCACAGTGCTCAGCACAGAAATGAAAGAACCCAAGGAAGAAAGGTTTTAGTTGGAGGGGGATGGAGGGATGGGAGGAGGTAGCGGAGGTGGAGATTTGAACTGAAGTCAGGGAGTGTTGCCCTGGAGGCTATGAGCCTCTAATTGACTGCAGAGGGTTGACGGAGGCTCTTTGTGACTGGCACTTGCAACACACACACACACACACACACACACACACAAACACACACACAGACACACACACACACAGTTTGTATTTCTATTGTTGTGAGGGTCTTCTGTTACTTTGACTTCCTCTAACCTTAACACATACTCTTACTGACCCAGGCTTAAATCTAAATCAAACCTTATCTAAGTGTCTAATTTAAGAAGTCCACCTGCATTTTGGCCTGTAGAATATCTGCAGACTGAGTTCAGTTGTAATTTGCACAACCAGTGTGTGTGTTTGCAGAGGCAAAACGAATCAAGTTCGACATTGATGTATGACCCAAAGATTTACTTTGCTGACCAATCGCAAACGCTCTTTTCTCTGTGTCACTTCTGAAGTTCACACCAAATAATGTCCTTTGATAATCTGTTTGTAAAAACTGAGCTATTCTTTTTTTGCCAACTTGGTTGAATCACAATAAGCTGTCAACACAACCCAGAAATAATTCGGATCATCTTATAAAGTTGATGTGGCGAACATGTTGGCAGCACATCCAGCAGACACACAGCTCAATTAGCTTTTGTTTGGAGCAGTGTTTGTGTCGACTCGATGAATGTAAGTCCAAAGCCAAAGTTCTAAGGACTTCTGAGTACTTGGAACAACTTTTAAAAGGTCCCATGACATGGTGTTCTTTTATATAGACCTTAGTGGTCCCCTAATACTGTATCTAAAGTCTCTTTTATATAGACCTTAGTGGTCCCCTAATA
>NC_048416.1:8978784-8999597 GCF_013103735.1 Etheostoma cragini | reverse complement strand
CCCCTAATACTGTATCTAAAGTCTCTTTTATATAGACCTTAGTGGTCCCCTAATACTGTATCTGAAGTCTCTTTTATAGAGACTTTAGTGGTCCCCTAATAATGTATCTGAAGTCTCTTTTATATAGACCTTAGTGGTTCCCTAATACTGTATCTCAAGTCTCTTTCCCTTGGGGGGCAAGGTGAAGGTTGGGGGTGTGGTTTTTGACCTGCTGCCACTTTGCTGATTTGAAAGCCATGATGCTTATCTCTCACAGGTGGGCCAAATTCTCTGGGCGGACAAAACAGAGAAGGGGAGGTAATCTTGCCCCTTATGAGGTCATAAGGGGCAATATTACAACCCTTTCTCTGTTTTCCCGACTGTGGCTTTGGATTAACAAGTACATGACATGAAGTTTCTACATGACAAAATAGGTGTTTTGTGCTACTTCTTTTGTGCCAATTGCTATTGCTAGAGGACACTTATTTGAAATAAATTAATGCTGAAATGTGTCAAGATATGAATCAATGTTAAAGGTTGGATTTTATCTGACACGCTGTCAACCTGCAAACACCTGGCGCTTCTGTTTCTAAAAAAAACAATGTAATGAAAATGTAACTTTAGCAAATGTAACGTTTTCTTGTATTGTTTTAGCACCAGAAACAAAATGATTGTATTGGGATGGTGGCAGCAGTCTCAGACAGATGAAAATGAGCTCACAAAACAGAGCCTAAATTATCTGCATGGCTAGATACTAGTTCTGATTCACAAAAATCAAGAACCAAAGACAAGAATGTATTATTCATTTAATTATCAATGAGAAAAATTTCATTTTTTCTGCAATCTTAAATATGTATTAGATTACTGAATGGCATTTTTTTTTTCATTCTATGAGATAATTCAGGTGAAGAGCACTCAAGAATCCCTGATGGTCAATAGCCATTGTGCTACTGGTAGTGATCACCGAGGGTGTTTTAATGTGAGTAGAACCCGTCAGATGAAGCCCTTGATAGGAAGGGATTGCTCTGTTGAAGCCAGTAGTTGCATGGTCTGCTTTCCCTGCCTGTTTCACTTCACAGTTAATATCTTCTGTACAGATTTTGCACTCCAAATACTTGACACTGATACCAAAATGTTGCTATTTTAGCATGAAAGTTAAAGAAAGTCAATTTGTTTAATGGTAAATAAAAATAAAAAATTCCCAGGCAATCCTCCTATTTAACTATGGGTAAGTGGATAAATGAGTATATCTTTACGTAAAATTACATTCACACTTTGCACTAGAACTGACTGAGTAACATCTCCTATATTGTGTGAATTTACACAGTCATGCCGATACCTGCACCCTGTCGGAGTTGCTTAGAAAATGCATGCACCCATGAACATATCTATGTATAATCCCAGCATGCACCAACTCCCATGATGGCTGTCTTGGATGTATTCCAACATTAGACTCTCTCCTCCTACCTCTCTTTCCTTCTCACCACTCTCCCCACACATGCACACACACACACACACACACACACACACACACACACACACACACACACACACACACACAGAGCTACTGTAACTCTAGAAAACTGGCGACAGAAGTAGCCATGGAGGTTTTGGAAGCCTTTTATCATGCCATAGTTCCACTGGGAGTCATTCAGATGGACTGCTCTGACAAAAACATGTTGATAATGGCCACGCCACATATAGTTGGTACAGGGGACCAGGGGGGACGGGGGGGGACATTCGGATGGCGGGAGGGGTGAATGAATAGATGGCGTGATGGAAAAATGTGGTGAGTGGTGTATGAGTGGTGAGGGGGGCACTGCTAAGATCCCAAGGGGTGCGGTCAAGACCAGATGGCATTTGTCAGTGGATGTGTAACCATAAAGTGGCAGCAGGGAAACACACACACACACACACACACACACACAGATTTTGGCAAGGAAAAGTAAACAACTAATACTCAACTGAACTATGGTTTCCACACGTATTGTGATAAAAGTGTGGAATATTTAGTGTCTTCAACAATTCATGTAAAGCCCTTAAGGATCTCTATTAAAAAATTGTTTTTTGGGAAATTTTTTATGAAACATTTTTTAATGTGGCCCAAACTGTTTCCAAAAATTCACTTTATTTACATGCTGAATGGAGTTTTAGTTTCACCTGAAATTCCACCTTTGACTTGACTAATGATGTTACAGCACATGCTCATGCACCTGCACAGTGCCCTTCCTACTGAAATATCAGCGACAGCAATGTGTTGCTTTTTGCTATACAATTCCAACAGGATTTACATAAATGCTTCTAGGTTGTAGCAATTTCATGTTCTGCTTCCTGTAACCTAATGCAATTAGATGTCCATCTTGGTTGTTAGCTGTGAAGGAAACATCTCTTCATAAAATCACGTTGTCTGCACTAACCTGTGGGAATAGGAAAAAGAAATATACAAGCAAACAGCAAAACAGGGTTTCCTTGCTGCTCCATGCTGCCTCAAACACTTTAATGAAATATTCCTGATAAATAAATCAGCGCTCACACACATCGACATAATCACATGGGCACACACACACACACAGAAACATGCAAGACACACTGTCAACATCCTGATTCCATTGCCCTCTGGACTGATTTCACTCTCATCCATAATGCAGTAGCTAAATGCTTAAGTTGAATTATTAGAATGTTTTATTCAGCAAGGGGTTGCCTCTTCTCTCCCCGTTAAGGACGGCTGGTTCGGGTGGGCGAGGCGCCAGTGCACTCGGGCACGGTGGAACATGATTTGGATTAATTAGTAATGGTGGGTGTAAGGTCCTGGAGTGATGCAGACAGGCTGGGGGCTACGGTGCTTACATCTGCTTCCTGTTATCTGCGAGAGTGGGAAGGGTTCAGAGTTTGATCCTCAGGTCAGTGGACTAGTTTACAGCATAATGTCAAGAACTAACTCTGTAATGGCCTTTAGTCAAAATTAACATTACATTACATCATTGTGAATGCAAATGCCTGAACCTGTTACTGGTAAATGGATCATAGTTAGCGGTTGTCTAGTCAACGGTTACTATACACTAGGGATGAGCGAGGACAGCATTATCTGTATCTGTATCTGTTTACCACATGAATTATCTGTATCCGTATCCGTACTTGGACTGGGCGGGGCTTAAACCGGAAGTGGTCAGATTTAACCCGGAAGTTGGTCGGGTTCTCTTGAAATGTTAGGGTCTTTAACCAGTATGTTATTTAAGCATGCAATTGATATGAGTTGATAAAATTTTTTTATATTTATTGCTGATTTGAAAACTATTTACATGACAGCATCAAGCTTCAGATCAATGGTGTTGTCATGGTAACAAACATACGATATACAGAACGTTTTGCAACAATGAATACAACACATGCAGTTGCAATTATGAAGTAAAATGTAATGAACAAGAGTTTTCATACTCAGTATAGCTTTCTTTTTTTAACTTTTTATTTTTTTATGATCAGTGTGATTTTTTTTTTTTTTGGTTCTTTTTTATTTTTTTTATTTCCACACCAGGTATATGTGTTTGTATGTGTGTGTGGGGGCAGGGGGGGGGGGCAGCTGAAGGTAAAAAAAATAAAAATCTCTGATGGCAGAGACGCAACGGGAGTTGCATTTAAACCGAGCAGCTTGTCTGAAACCCCCGTTCACCAGAAATCTACTGGTTACTATGTAAGTACTATAAACCGAAGTTAAAGACAAACCTGAAGCTGAAGAAACCCTAAACGTTAACGGAACAGATCCGCAGACCTGATTGACTGCCTGCCTGACGGAGCGGGAGAGAGAGAGAGAGAGAGAGAGAGAGAGAGAGAGAGAGAGAGAGAGAGAGAGCGAGAGAGAGAGAGAGAGAGAGAGAGACAGAGAGAGGCCGAGGGAGCCCATTTCAACGTGTTCTGTGTGTGTGTGATTGATCCGAGCGGGTTTGTAGGCGTGGGGGGGGGGGCGCTGTGTTTATCACAGAACACTGCGCGGCCAGTTGAGAAGTTGTATTCAATCCGAGCACGGATATTGACTCATATTACTCGTATAATACTTGTACTCGGCAAAAGTGCTTTATCCGTACCGGATACTCGTTTCAGCCGGGGACTCGGATCACCCCTTCTATACACTGTATGCTATTTACTGGTATATTTTTGAATGATCATCCTTATCATTCGCCCTGGAAAGAGGGGCGCTTGAATGTCTTGCGTAATGCTTAATACTACTACACATTATGTTTTTCAGCTCGCCAACACATATTAGCCAATTGTAGTCAAGACCACCTAATCCGAGACCACGTTATCACCAAGACCAGGGTGTATCATGACTGAGACAAGGCCAGACTTTGAGGGGTTGAGACAAGACCAAAGCCGGACCAGTGCCATGATAAAATATGGGAAATATGGAAAACACTAACCATAGACGCTCCTCAAATTGATCTCAAAGATCAACGTTACCATAAAAAAAAAGAAACTAAGATTCTTCTTCATTTACCTCTTTTATTGCCATACATGTATTATGAAAAATGATGAAGGCAGTTGTGGTCTTGACCACTTGTGAGTCCTCCATATCTGAGACCGAGACAAGAGTAAAATACAGCTGATTCCGGGATGAGACCTTCAGAAAGTGGTCTTGAGACGGGTCTCATTTTTTATACTGTAATTGGAACAGTGTTATGCACACTACTGTAGCATGAGAACTGGGACATGTTTTCTTGTTGGTTCTCCATGTTGACTTGCCAACTGATTTGTCTATATAGAGAGAATTACATTATATTTCCATATATATGTCTGCAGCCTTGGTCTTGTGTAGTGTTTGATGAAATTACGTCTCTATGTACTTCATATACAGTGCTCTAATCACTGAGAAGTAGAATTGCTAAAAGTGTTTTAGGTTAGCATCAGCGGTGTGTAACTGGATCAAACCATAGACCGTTGATATAAATGGACAGAGCATGTGTGATGTCACCCATTGGTTTGTGGAGATCATAGACCGTTAATATAAATGGACAGAGCATGTGTGACGTCACCCATTGGTTTGTGGAGATCAGAAATGAGTCGTTGAGTTTGCGTTTATGGGCGCAGCCATCATGGTTGCGGATGTGACGATTTTAGAGGAGAGGGCGGAGTGAGAGCGGAGCCACCGACCGTTGGGCGGGATATTCAGCCTATGGGCGGGATCTGACTTACGTTAGCTGAGAGTTAGCAACGCTGCTCTACCAGTTAGCTAACCACTTTCACTGCCAATGTGGTTGCAACTGCTGCTGAATAATTCAAGGTAAGATTTAGCTTCACCAGGTTTTAAGTATATCTTTGTCCCATATAGTCTATGGTTATATAACATATAAGAGTCACATTGTAAAGTAAATGTATCTGAAGTTACCATGTAAATTGTCTGTAACGTTACTTAGCTAGCTATGGTAAAACATGCTTACGTTAATTTTCTTCAAATCGAAGTTTACTTCTCGTAGTTTAAACGTAGTGTCAGTGAAATGCAAAACGGCGATTGTCAATGCTTGTCATTATGTAACGCTATTAGCAAATGTATAACCAAGTTTCTTTTAACGTTTGGCTAGCTGTAATAACCATAATGATCCGGTAATGTGCTACGGTTTGCCCTGTCAGTCTGTACTTGGGGCATTTAACCTTGACATGCTGTTAAGAGCTAATGTTAGCATAAATAAGATCATTTAACTAAGTTACACTAACACTTAAGAACAATGGACTGTTATTGATTCCTCTGTATTCTCCTGGATAATTAATGAAGTACAGCTACATGCTAGTGTGCATAGATATTTAACTATGAGGGGCTCAAATTTAAATTTATGATTCTTTCATTCTTTCAGAAATAGGAGTGCTGAGAGCCACGATGGCATGTTCACCCCCCCGAATGACCTAGAAGTAAGCAATAGTGATAGTTCATTTTCTTATGTACTTATTGTACAACATTAAACTTTTATTAGACTTTCGTACAACTAAGCCAAGGTAATAATGCATTTTCAAATAGTGTGTAATTAAGAGTGCTGTTCATTTATCCTTTATCTCTATAGCTTAAAATATTTGCCCGGCTGGTCTGCGATGGAAGAGACTTCTCCCTATCTTTTACCAGTCCCTACAAGGAAGAGCTGTCCAGGACGTCCTCCTTATTTACTGTGGCGGGAATGACCTGAGAGATGTCAAGGGCGGTTACCTCGTCGCAGGAATGAACGAGAACCTGCAGCACCTCCAACTGCAGTATCCTGGCATGATAGCACCTCCACCTGCAGTATCCTGGCATGATAGCACAACTGCTATAAGCTTTATATGTTAAGCGGTATTTTTATATTGTGGTTTGTAATGTCAACCATTTCTACTGTAATTAACAGTGTGGTAGACTAACAGTGTGGCACTAGAGATTCAGCAACCTCTTTATTATGCAGACATGTCTTGTGACAGTTAAGTTTGCCTTTACCTTAACCCACAGCATTTTTTATGTGTGGAATTTACTCTTGTAAAAGGTGAACTACAGTATTTAATTCATACATTTTTAAAATCTTAAGTGCTTGGTTTATGTATTTTTTTTAAGTTAATGCCAATTTCAATGTGAAATAAAGGTCCTTCTAAAGCTACATTTGTCGTTTTTCTTAAGTAACTATAGGAACATCCAGCATTGTAGTCATACAAGAGGACTTTGGTAATATCATAGAATTTGTAATTGATTAAGTGTCTTTCTATTTTGGCTTTAATACACATAAATATAACATAAATTTTAGCATACTTGCTTTTCTTGTTTGTATTTTGAACGTTTTTGGTAGGTAATTGAAAAGCCACTAGGTGCTGTTTAATCTGTGCAGGGCTATTGTAAAATCACGTATGATCACAAATTGCAAAAGAGAATTAAACAACGTATTAAATGTCAATAACTAATGATTAAATCAAATGTATCAGGTACATTTGATTTAATCATTAGTTACTGACATTTTTAAAGTATGAAAACTAAAAACCATACACGGACAAGCAATGTCAATATTTAATTCTAACAGTACATAAATACATAAAAAATACAAGACCCTTTATGTGAAATTACCAAACATACTTTCACCTGTGAAAGTGGTGACTGCTAGAGTGTATTCATTATTTTATTCCAGTTTAATATTTATAAAAGTTTTAATCCACACAACTAATTAACGTTACTACTATCAACTATCAAACTACAGCAGAAACTAAGTCAACCACAATAAATTGAACCTCTAACTACCAAGTGCTAAATGTTTGTCCATCCTTTCAGCAGAAGAATGATTTTCTGGCATTATTATAATCAGAACACATTTGAGAACTTTGGATGTGGTCAACGCAGTCTGGTTTCCACATCCAAATGAAATGGCACCAAATACACCGCTCTGTACACCAGGTCTTCCTTCTGGAGGCTCTATACACCAGGTCTTCCTTCTGGAGGCTCTGCTCATTCAGTTTTCAGTGTGGATACCTTTGTAGTTACAGTTAAGGCACGCTAGATAACAATTAATTATATTAATATGTGAGCTAATTTATTAGACACACACTAAATAATGCATTTAAATTAATAATACCTGGTTGTCTCTAAAAAACTGATCTTCCTCAAAGTGTGAACTGCAGACGTGGCTTTTCGTGGGTCCATTTTCTGGTCACTCTCCTCATGTTCACCAACCATTGCTTCAGCCTGGCACATCAAAAGGAAGTCTGTTAGGAAAGAAATTCACGTTTCATACATCCCGAAGGTGTATACACCATCAATTTACACCTACAAGACACCACATCTGCTGTGTGCATCTGTAATAAAAATGATTGAAATGTATATTTAATACACTTATATAATGTCATACCCCAACGTAACTTTACAATAATGTCTAATTGTTTCATGTGCGCCATTTTATCGCTAAAACATTCTGGTCCACTACCATGCCCAGATACCTCCGTCTCCAAGTCAACGCGCTCCCGCCCGCAGCTTTGTCCGTGTGGTGATGGTGATGGTGATGCTGTGTGGATGCTGCCGCGGCGAGGGTGATAGTAACTAGGGATGAGCGAGTACAGCATTATCTGTATCTGTATCTGTATCTGTTTACCACATGAATTATCTGCATCCGGATCCGTACTCGGACTGGGCGGGGCCTAAACTGGAAGTGGGCAGATTTAACCCGGAAGTGGGTCGGGTTGTCTTGAAATGGGGGGGGGCTTTAACCGGTATGTTATTTTAAGCATGCAATTGATATGGGTTGATCAAAAATTGTTATATTTATTGCTGATTAGAAAACTATTTAAATGACAGCATCAGCATTGAGTGTCATTGGTGTTGTCGTGGTAACAAACAAACTATATAGGCCTACAGTATATAACAAGTTTTACAACAATAAATACAGCAATGTGCTTGCAATTAATAAGTAAAATGTAAAACAAGAGTTTTCATACTCAGTAATATAACTTTATTTTTTAACTTTTAATTTAACTATGATCAGTGTGATCATTTATTTATTTTTGGTTCTTTTTTATTTTAACACTCACAGACAAACACACTTAATTGTGAGTGTGTGTGTCTGTGAGTGAGTAAGAGATACAGAGAGAGAGAGAGAGAGAGAGAGAGAGAGAGAGAGAGAGAAACAGAGAGAGAGGGGGGCGGTGGGTTGGAATGTGTTTGTGTGTGTATCTTCATTTGTAATATTATTCATTTATACCGCAACTGCCTTTTATTTATTTTTTATAAAACACAGCAAGAAAGTTTCAGACACTCAAAAAACTGGTTAGAGCCAGCAGGCAGTTAAAAAAAAAAAAAAAAAAACTTTGACGGCAGAGATGCAACCCGAGTCGCATTCTACCAAGCACTATGTCTGAACCAACCCCACGGTTACTAGAAGTCTCCTGGGGACTAGGTACTAGGTCAAACTGAAGTATAAAACAAACCTGAAGCTGAAGAAACCCTAAATGTTAACGGGAAAGCCCCGCGGACCTGAGGAGGTGAGCTGTTCACTTCTCCGTGTTCTGAGTGCGTGTGAGCGGAGTTGCACACAGCAACAGAAGGAATCTGTGTGTGTAGGGAGGGGCGCTGGGACTAGCCAATCACAGAATAGTGTAGGGGAGGGGTGCTGGGACTAGCCTATCACAGAATAGTGTAAGGGAGCGGTGCTGTGACTAGCACTGTGACTAGCCTATCACAGAACGGAGACACAGTCAGTGGAGACTTTCATTGAATCCGATTACGGATATTGACTTGCATTACTCGTATGAAACTTGTACTCGGCAAAAGTGCTTTATCCGTACCGGATACTCGTTTCAGCCGAGTATTCGGCTCATCCCTAATAGTAACCTCTCGCCCAGAAAGATACGCAGCCCCGACTGGGGTGGGGTGCGCAGACTTTGCCCTGGCCGTCCTTCGCCCGCCTCCAGATAACGTTGCCCAAACTTTTGGGATACATATGTTTGAGTCACAAGCAGGTCTACGTTTGACGTAAAAATCCGCCACACGAAACTCAGATGTGAGGGGTTATTTCTAAATCACACGCTTTTCCACAATGATCTTACCCCGTGCTAATAGGGTTTATGAATTTGCAATATAATGTTAGTTACATCAGGCTTTGATTTTAAGCTAACGTTACCATTAAATGCGCATCGATTAGCACTAATACCACCTATTACAGACCAATAGATCACAGGCGAGATCGGTGCAAACCTACTGTATTCGACTGTAACGTTAAATATATTTTAATACGTTTATGCATAGACTGTATGCGTTTATACGGTCTGCATAGCATTATTAGTTAGCCCGCTAGTTTGCTTAGCCAGTCTAAATTTAGAAGCTAGCTAACTGATATTAAATTAGATGCTAACGTTGACTAACAAAAACTGTACTAAAACAAAATATAATTTTACTTACCGGAAAAACTTAGGTGGCGATTCCTTTGAGTGTCTTGCCATGCAACCGACCGCTGAACAAGACATTATTATCCGACCAAAGTGTCACAGCCACAAGGATGAAACATAGTCAACCCCCAAAATGAAGTTCACGTGCCGTGGACAAGCTTTGCTAACACTCTGTCATGATTGACAGGCCGAGAACTGTCAATCACATCATAGCCACGCCCTGTAACACCCCCGGCTTTTTCGCCGATTTTAAAATCAACGAGACCGGAATTTCAAAAATGAATATAATTCTCTATTGCAGAATACTTAGAACTAGCGATCGAGACCATAAACTCATTATGAAGATGTTTACTGAGGTAATAAATCAAGTGAGAAGTGGCTCATTTCTCCATAGACTTCTATAGAAACCGACCTCTTTTGCAACCACGCGTGTCGCCCTCTGCAGGAATTCAGATAGAATGCAGGTTTAAGTTACTTCCGCAGTGGTTGCACTTTTCGAAACCGGATGCTCTGTCCACTTATATTAATGGTCTATGGTTCAAACAGACTGAAGTCATGTGAAACGTATGTATTATATGGTAACAAAATATATTTTTTTATAAATCATTGTATAGTTTATGCAAGAGTGTTTCATTTTGCAGAGGGCTTGAGGTGTTTTGCTGAATGTGGGTAGTGTTTTGAAAAAAACGGTCCCTGTTTTGAAAATGGTTCTTAAGCAATTGGGAAAAACTTTTTGGGAAAATTTTACCTCGGTTCTATCTTAAATGGATTTCATTCTACTTTTTTGCCTTTCACAGTTGACCACTGCTCACTTTAATGTTTTTTTAAGATGAAACAATCATTTTATATATTTAGTAAATGTAAAATAAATATATTTAACATAGTCCAACAAAATGGTTCTCAATAATGTAATGTACTAATTGTAATTGAAATTCAATTCACAAATTGCAATGAGATAAAATTATAACTACATTAAGCTAGACAAACAAACTTGAGAAACAATCTAACACTGCACAAAATTGCTGAAAATGAAGCAATACCATTTCTTTTTGTGTATTTAAAAAAAAAAAACTACACACCCAAACCGCAAAACACCTCAGATATCCTGCAAAATAAAGCAGTGCAAACGAAACTACACATAGCATTCTCAAAATCAAACTTTAGCATGAAATGGCTTTAATTTATTCATATTACCAGATTTTTGCCTAACCAGCTACACACTGTTGGGCATAATGAAAAGCACCCCCAACTTTAGTATGCTTTGCCAAAATACTAAAATATGTATCAGATTGTTCACATGCACAGAAATATTTGCGGTCACACACACACACATTGTTGAAATATTGTTTTATGTTTCACTACAGTAAACTAGTCAGTGCCGATATATTTACATGGGACTGAAAAAAAACATTCTTACAAAAATCAGTAAACTGAAATAGAAAATTTCAGAAAAAATATATTACAGTAAAAAAGGTAATTAGGCAGCATTTTGCCGCACAGCCGAGTCCGGCCACAACGCCTCGTCAACATCACAGGCAATATCTTCCCCTGCCAGACATCGAGGGAAGAAGCGCCATAAGTGCCTCATATATCCCTGAATTGCACCCACTTCAATCTCATCACACGCCTCTTCCATATCCTGCACAAGAGGCAGGCACACAAAGGGCTGCCGGTCGTGTACCTTCCACCGCCATGCCAAAAAGAACTCTTCTATGGGGTTCAGAAATAGTGAGTCTGGTGGGAGGTACTGCACGAGAAATGTTGGGTGGTCAGCAAACCAGTTTTGGACTGCGGCTGCACGATGAAAGCTCACGTTGTCCCATACTACAACGAACCGGTTTCCTTGACGGTCTGCATCATTCATACACTCTGGTGGTTTGAGAAAGTTGTGAAGTCTGTCTAGAAATGTGATAATATGGGCTGTGTTGTGTGGTCCAAGGTTGGCTTGAAGGTGGAGGACACATTGTGATGTTCCCACCATGTTAGCCAGGAACATCTACGATGGCTCTGTGGCCAATGAAGTTTCTCCTCCTTCTTCTGGTCTTTGCTAGTTTGAACCCAGCCTCATCTATAAAGATGAACACATGTGGGATTGCATGAGAATCCATTTCCACCAATGCCAGCTTCCTGCACCCCAGTGAACATTCGGCCCCCACAGTAGAGTACATTGTACAGGAAACTCGTACAGTTCATGAATGGCTGATTCCATACACTAAGTAAACAGGTGTCACCCAACTGATACACTATGACATGGGGGTACTGCATGTCATTTTGGTTACATACCTGTTCTCCAGTCTAAAGGTCCGGATGACAGAGGCGACAGTAAAACGGCTCAAGTTTGTCCAGCCTCACACATTGTCAGCCCATGGTTGATGACATGATCTATTGAGGTTGCTCTGATTTCATTTGAAAGTGTTTGTCTTCTTTGGCCATGAACTCCTCTTCCTTCTCTACCCCTACCTCTCACTCTTCCTCCCCCTCTTATTCTCAACCTCCCTCTTCCTCTTCCTCTCTCTGCAACGTCTTCCATTGTTGTTTTTAAAAATAGGTACTCACTTGTGGTCTTTTCTTAGTGCTTACATCCTGATTGGAGTGTTGACAATTAACCATTGAGGTGTTTGGCCAGGTGGCACATGTAATTGGCCAATTAGCTCATGCATTATCATTTTGAATGGCATGGAGGCTCAAGAAGACGTTTTGCTCTCTGTGTGTCAGTTTAAATAATTTTGCTGTGCATGTGATTTTAGTGTTTTAGCAATTGGAAAAAACTGTAGCAGATTCCAATATTAAAGTCAGATTTATTTTACTTCAGAACTCTAGAATTTAATGGATTTCATTCTACTTTTTTGCCTTTCACAGTTGACCACTGCTCACTTTTATGTTTTATAAAAATGAAACAATCGTTTGAACTGTTATATTACAAAAAATGTATTTAACATATTCCAACAAAGGTGTTCTTAATAATGTAATGTACCTATGTAATTAAAATTTAAATCACAAATTGCAATAACCAAATTATAACTACATAACGCTAGACAAACAAACTTGATAAACAATCTAACGCCGCACAATACTGCTGAAAACAAAGCAATACCATTTCTTTTTGTGCTCTTTAAAAAAATTAAAATGAACAAATTCATATTATGCTGTTATGGACTTGCCTTTTCTGAAAAATAAGGCTACCCCAAACGTGACATACAGTTCATATTGAACATTACATTCTTTTCCTATTGCTAAAACACAAATACCTCATATCTTGCAAAATGAAGCAATGCAACCAAAACTACACATAGCATTATCAAAATCTAACTTTTACACCAAATGGCACACACTTCATTTTTTTATTACCAAATGTTTGTCTAACCAACTACACACTGTTGGCCATAATGAAAAGCACTCTCATCTTTAGTATGCTATGACATGATACTAAAATAGTTCAAATTGTAGAATATCCTTCAGATTCTTAACGTGCACAGAAATATTTGCAGATACACATGCTGTTGAAACATGCCGCACAGCTGGGTCTTCCACTTCCACAACAAAGATGTTCACCTGTGGTCTTTTCACAGTGATTACTTCCTGATTGAAGTGGTAAAAGTTAACCATTAAGGTGTTTGGCCAGGTGGCACGTATAATGGCTAATTAGCTCATGTAGTGTCATGATAAATGGAAGTGTTTTGAAATGGCAAACATGTGACTTTATGTCAGATAGTTGTATCTTATGCATAGCACCGTGTTCAGTGCATTTAAAAAGTGTAATTTTGAATTGCAAAATGTGTGTAAAGCAGAAAATGTCTTTGGACTTTTGGAGGCTTGAAAGGGGTTTTGCTCTCTGTGTGTCCTTTTAAATAATTGCGCTATGCATGTCATTTCTGTGTGTTAGCAATTGGAAAAAAAACTATAAATTGATTTTTCCCAAATTGAATCCAGAGTTTAGAATGGCAACACAAAGAAAGCGGAAGTTTAGGGACACCCAGTCGAATCTCAAATGTGTTTTTCTGCTATGTGTGTGTGTGTGTGTGTGTGTGTGTGTGTGTGTGTGTGTGCGTGTGTGTGTGTTACTTACTGACTGAAATCTCTTACGGGTCAGTAAGTATGGTGCACTACCACTGCACAATATGGTACAATTTGCAAATTAGCACGGAGTCTGACCACACCTGAACAAACACAGACACATGGACACAGTCTGTTGCACCTATGATAACCTGAGAACGTACCCTGTGTGTGTGTGTGTGTGTGTGTGTGTGTGTGTGTGTGTGTGTGTGTGTGTGTTGTAGGTCCAACAGATGGTCAGATCAGTGTTGCATATGTTCTGCCCCCAAAATTCCAGTAGGGACAATTAAAACACATGACTCCATTTACACAACAGTCACTCTGCTAACCTGGGGGCATCCCATTTCCTCTTTAGCATATGCATGTTTTAATCACGCCAATAATGATCTTTTCCAGAGGGTGTTTTTGCAAGACAAGTGCATATTAAAACCATATTACACAGAAATTCAATAACTCATTCAGCTGCTCAATCACTCCTGGACACCTCCACTGGTGGATCTAGGAAAGAAACACCACAGAAAAATCCAACAAACCTTGAAAACAAGTAATAATCCATATAATGGATACAGTGCAATATTATAACAAATGTATTTAGCACATCTCAAAGTAAAGTTACAGAGTGCAAAAAATCTTTCACCTAAAAGTACAATAAATCAGACTAAAATAGTTAGTGGCCTGGTTAGCACAGCTGGTAGAGCAGGCGCCCATATATAGAAGTATAGTCCTTGACGCAGCGGCTGCAGGTTTGACTCCGACCTGCAGCCCTTTGCTACATGTCATTCCCCCTCTCTCTTTGCATTCATGTCTTTGTCTTTCCTATCAAATAAATGCCTAAAAATGTCCAAAATATAATCTTAAAAAAAAAAAGAGTACTATGATTCCATGATAGCTGTTGTGACGTTTGTGAGTGTCTGTATGTTCTGTTTCCTGTTTTATTTTGTAGTCTGTTTCCTCTCTTGTCTTGCCTAGTTTTGCTTCCTGTCTTGTTTTTTCCCGCCTCTTTGATTGTCTGCCCAGGCCTGACATGTCCCACATGTTGTGTCACCTGTCTCCTGTTAGGCCTCGTTACCCTGTGTATTTAGTCCTTTTCTTTCTCTGTCAGGGGTCAGCTCATTGTGCTTTATGTCGGGGAACAAATTTGCTAGAACTTCTAGGGCTCTATTTTTGTGGAATAGCTCGCAAACCAATCTGAGAAAATGTTTGAGAGTATTATGGGTTTTACACAGTAGAAAACAAAATTATAAACAAAGCCGACTAATTATAATATTGTCAACATGGTTTCAATGCTGAAGAGAAATGTGAGGACTTACCTGCCTCCCAAGTGAAGCAGTGAAGGAACCAGAAACAAGTCCGAGCAACATCAATATGTACAACCACATCGATCAAACTGCCTTTTTAAAAATAAATCTTATTGTAAGGCAGAGTTACAGACTAGTTACAGAACATTTTTACGTAGTAGAAAACAGAAGATGGGGGGTGAATGGTGCCACTTTGGGCTGGAAACCACTGACCTTTGGAGTTCCACAGGGATCTATGCTTGGCTCTGTAGTCTTTACTACAAGGGCCAAACTAATTTGTGAACTCTATTTAATAACTAATGCACACAAATTACTTATTTTGCACACAGATTACTTTTTGTATTATCAATTTCAAAGTCTATTATTTTTGCTGTGGACACCTATTTCCAAGCTGTCTCTTGCCCGCCCACAGCCCAACCAGAGACACAAAGGTGCCCTGCCACACAATGTCGTCATGGAGGTGAAAATTAACTGCTACCTCCTGTCAGCTCTAGCCACTGGAAAGAAATAAGCGGAGAAATCAGCCCAATTACAAAAGCTGATCAGTCTGACGTCATGTTGCCTAAGCTCATTACTATTCATGAGCATGCCCAGTTGCGCTGCATTTACTAGCTGTTAGCCAATCAGAGTCAAGCACCTTAGCACGTTGAATATAAATGAGAAGTGACACAAATTAAGCAGAGTCTTCCTGCAGGCTTTCTATACAACACTAGAATGTCTTGAAATAAGATAACCAAGGCATTTTTGACAGAAAATATTCTTTCAGAGTACATGGTAGAACTTCAGACAGTACCACCAAGTAATGAAATGTGTGTGGCATGGCATCTTTAATAAAAAAAGGTACTGTACATCAGGCGGTTTTTTATTTTTTTTATTTTTTTCATGTCACAGCTTGAAGACATAAGCCACAATAAGTTTTCATGTGGCTTCTAAACAAGTTGTTGTTACAACCCTGAACCAGGCACAGGCTCCAGGCTGTTTAAGCACCAACATTTGTTCACTGCACAATTAAAACTAATATCCTGAAAATAACAATATCAGATTATGTTGTCTGTTTGTCCGTCATACATTACCTTAAACAGAGGTGCATTATTATATTATTTACTTGAGCTGGTCCTACATGATGAAAAACAGTGAAAAACATCATACACAAACAAACATTCATATTTTAATAATTTTACAGCTATAAGAGCTAGGGACTTAGTCCTTTCCAGCTAATAGCTAACACTCTGGCCGTCATGGTGGTGTCTTTAGTGTCTTTCCGGCCTGGAACTTGTGCCTTTTTTCAGGGTCTTTTAGCTTTAAATTCAAACTCTTACATCCAAGATTGATCCACCATATGTCCATAATGTATTAATTTGCGGCTGCCGATCACCACTAGCTCTGTTGCTAACCATTCATTTTGATTCCCATGATGCTTTGGGAGACACTTTTATTGTTTGTTTTTGTCTTGTAAACCAATTTAAGGTAGGTCTGTCACACATCAGGCCCGTATAAGACCAGCAATACGTCATCTAAGGGACAAAAAAGATTGTTTATTGTGAGGAGAGATCACTTGAAGTCAGATTTGTAAGATGAGACCAAAGATCGTCTATTACCGTTCTAAAATGTTCTACAGACAATATTGGCATCACTTTGTTTGAGTTTGGCATAAGTTTGGGACTTTCTTGAAAGAAATGTAAAGTGTTGTATATGAGTTATACTATATATATGAGTTATAATGTTCATTATGTTTATAGTTGCACTGGATGACTTCAAATATAAAGGAAAACAGTTTTAGACAACACAAATGCTTGTGTAGCATTGCTGTGAGAGTGTAATATAAATAAATATGAAATTATTATTTTGAGTATTGGTATAAGTGAATAGCATGAAGATAAAAGCATCTGGACTTTTTTTATAAAACTGTATGTATTTAGTCAGATGTATAAGTTATGTTTATTTCTTGACAGTTTGAGTCCCAAGACGTATGAGAAGTTTTTCAGAGAAGAGATTGGCGTAGCTTTTAATGCTGTGTGTGTGTGTGTGTGTGTGTGTGTGTGTGTGTGTGTGTGTGTGTGTGTGTGTGTGACATCAATAAATGTCTGTAAGATTCATTTTCCATTTTTTAAATTTATTTATTTATGTTTTTAACGTCCTACAACCTTTTGAACATTCAAGTGACCTCGCTGCAGCACCAATATTCAATAGCCCATTTTGTCCTGGTTGATGATTTAGAAGTAGAAAGTCAAACCAGACAGACCATAAGTTCTCAAAATTACCTAATTGTGCAGCGGGTTAATACTGTCAGTAACTCAGCAACACATTCTCATGAACAGGTCCGTATGATATAGTATGTAAATTCATGCACATCAAAATATTAGATATCATCCCTTGATGCCGAGCGGCTGTAGCTAGTTGTTCAAGCCGCTGCAGAGCTCTGCGACGCCGGCTACGGTGCTCCGCATGGTGCTCCGCATGGTGCTCCGCGTGGTGCTCCGTCATATCAGCGGTAATTGTTGGTTCAGTTAATCCAAGAATGGGTGACTTTGGGCCAGCTACAGAACACCGCAACATTTCGCCTGACATTACAGTTTTGGCAACAAAAACTGAGCATTATGCAGCAACAAAGGTTAAAATTTTTCAAGTAGTTAAATGATGTAGGAAAAAGATTGTGGTTTGGATTAAAACACTCCCAAGGAACACGCATTACCTGGGTGAAAGCCTTGTGTTTTTTATGACCCGTCTATCCACCCTAACCTCCTCTCTATGTAGCCAGCTGCGTTCTAATACAGCAGCAGTCACAGTCATCGGGGCGCATACAACAACAACAAAATGTGTACAAAATTACAGTGCTTAACTTTTTTCATATAGTTTGTACAAGTATGTAAACGTATTGGTTTATGAGAACAGGCTAAATTCAGTACTCGCTGACATGCAGAAGAGAGAGGAAAAGGCATGTGCACCATGCACTCTTATTTGTGCTCACTCACTAAACCTGCAGTGACTCACTTGGATCTTTCACCTTTAGTCCTCATGAGTTGCGGGTCTCTAGTTTTATTAACCTAGATCAGTTGAGTCCTAATACAACTCAATCTAAAATGATAACAGCGCCATTAGCTAGTCCAGGCCATCTTAGCTGCCAACAGCTTTATAACTTACAATTTCGTAGGCAACAACAACTCCACAAGTCAACTCAAGCAACAGTCCGAGACAGGTTATTAGAACTCGCCAACTTGCAGACTCAGAGCCGGAAGCTTGCAGACCATGGGACTCACTCGACTACCTGATTCCTCAATAACTCATGAGTTGTCAATGACTCATGAGTTCGTGCATGAGTCAGTCAATCATGCCAATCAGCCGGCTATGAGTAGATCTGAACTGTAGCAGACGAGTGAATAAAATCTCACCTCGAGCTCAGAGTAAAGCAAATCCACAATAAAAGCCATTCTTTTACTGAAGTAACATACAAACATAGTACATACATAGTAAGTTAAAATGCAAGGAGGTCGAGGAGACAGTCTGAAACATTGCAAGCTCGCCTCAGCTTGCCTATAGATCAATCACAAGTGACTTGCTAAACCCAGATCAGTTTAGTGAGGGACTCTGAATAATCCGAATCCTTAAAAGGAATCGTGTTTGCCGGCCCTGTCCCTCACAGGCCGAAGAAAACTCAGATGCAGAGCTGATCATAACTGATCACTAATAGCCACAGTGAACAGGTTTTTTTCCACTGATTAGTGGAACACGATGCTGGCGTGTGATGTGCAGAGTCTGCACCTGCTTTGTTTGATTTGACGCATAAACTTGGCATGTCTGTCTTGCAGCTCATTTGAGTGTAGGAAAGTACAGAATTTCATTGACTGTTACACATACTGTCGCCCTGATGTAATAATGTATCCTGGGATTGCAGATTAGTCTGGAACTTCTTAGTTCTTTTTGGATTTCCGAGGGGTGTTATTAACAGCCCAGACCAAACTGCCCTCTGAACACATTGGAATGGACCAACCAGTCAGAGCAATGAAATGACCTCTGAGCGACACAGGCAAGTTGTGGCAGTGCTTGGTCCTTAAACAGTCTGCTAAAATATGTATGTATATGTATATGTATATGTTTGTTATTCATTCTTAAAGCCTAGAGCACAAATTACTAATTTGTTGACACCTCTGGGCTTTGTAAGTATAGCAGTAGAAAAAACTGAAGACAAGAAAAAGTGAATCTAAGTTCTGCGCTATTTTTGAAGTTATGCCAGATTTTTTCACTGATACAGATAGTTGAAAGCAACGGGTGACACATGAAACAGAAACATCACTGCATATTCAACACGTCTCTGATCTTTATTTGTGCGGTGTTGATTAACTTATTTATGTTCCCTCTGTGTGTGCGTCCTTTGAATCTGCACTTGTGTATATGAATCATTTATCATATCACATTACAATTTGTTTTTCATCACCAATCAAGTTTGAGCCTCAAAATTCCTTTAAGTGTTTTAGTTTTTAACATAGTGTCTTTATCTGTCTAAGCTGAGGAGGACTTCCAAATCTGAATGTGATAGATTGCTTGTATCGTACTTAGCACAGCCACATCCCTCACGACAAATTTAACATTTTTGCAAGAATGACCACATCCAACCCATCCTTCCGTTGCTTGTTTTTACCAACATGTGTGCTCTTTATCAGATGTCTAATGTCTCCAAAGGTGCATTCATCCTCTCATAAGGAAACCCTTTTCATTTATATTATGATTATCTGTTCCTTTACCTTAAAGATCATGATTTGTGTTTCACTTTACGGAGCCATGCAACAGACCTTGTTTTTGCTTTCTTGTGACATGTGCATGCTTTTAAACATGAGCTTCTTTGTGAGCAGATTTGGGGAAAATAAAGATATATATAATCAAAGTGATTGTGTCCAACAAATCAGAGTATGGAATGCACCTTTAACCACGGAAGGTTCCTGTCATGGGACTACCCCATACCTTCATTTACAGTTTTTTTGGATTGCTTAAGCACGATTTTCAAAACAGGGCCTGTGTTTCCAAAACACTACACACAATTAGCACAACCACACACCCAATTAGCAAAACACTACAGATCCTTTGCATAATTAAACACTCTTGTAAAAACTATACACTTCTGTTTAAAAACCGCACTTTGTTACCATATGAAACACACACGTTTCACATTACTATACCCTGTTTGCACGAGTTACACTCTGCTGTGATAAACCTAAAACATGTTTAGCACTTCTACTTCCCTATGATTAGAGTTGGCTACCATCAACAAAGTACAAATATAATGTAAATTTAACAAACACTACACGAGACCAATGTTGCAGACTGAAGAAACTAATTTATTTCTCAACACGCCCAAAATGTTGACATGGAGATTCATAATACTGTAACAAAATGTCACTTTACATATTGTACTGTAAGTTTACTGTAAAAAAAACAAAACAAACCAAAAACTAGACATTGTCTCTTTGCCTAGCTGGATCTGGACAGAGAATTTCATCAACATTGCAGGCAATGTTGTCATTAGCAAGACACCTTGGAAAGAAACGTCTTACAGTTTTTTCTGATTGCTTAAGCACATTTTTTGTAACTATTGGCTATTTTTGCAAAACTCTACACACAAATAAG
>NC_048416.1:8971833-8978684 GCF_013103735.1 Etheostoma cragini | reverse complement strand
TGCTATACGTTTTAATAGTTTTAGAAATTGTGCCACAAGAATCACGATTAGCGCTTAAGCATTCAGAAAAAACTGTAAATGACGAATCCATCCTCGCATTGCTGCTACCTCCATCTGGTCACAGGCCTCCTCCATGGCTTGGATGAGGGGTACCTCAGCCGGGAGACGGAGATCATATACCTTCCACCGCCATGCCGAGAAAAACTCTTCTTTAGGGTTGAGAAATGAAGAGTATGGTGGAAGATATAGGACGGTGAAATGTGGATGTTGCTGAAACCAGTTCTGAACCAGAGCAGAGCGGTGGAAAGACACATTGTCCCAGACAACAATGTATTGCATATGATCGATTTGATTTGCTGCTGTTATGTTGTGCAATTGGTCCAAGAATGTAAGTATGAGTGCTGTGTTGTAAGGGCCCATATGGGCATGGGGGTGGAGGACCCCATTCTGTTTAATGGCTGCACAGAGTGTTATATTACCCCCACGTTGCCCTGGGACATTGACTATAGCCCTGTGGCCAATGATGTTTCTTCCCCTCCTTCGTGTTCTCGACAGGTTGAACCCAGCCTCATCTACGTAAATGAACTCATGCTGGATCTCCTCTCCATCCATTTGTAAAACTCTCTGAAGAACAGTGTCAGGCAAAATTGTGTTCAGTGTAGATCTAGTATACATATTACAGTACAGTAAAAGATTATGAGACAGTATGCAAGATCACAATGCTTAGGTGAATACATACCTCTGCATAATCATGCCGCAGTCGTTTCACCCTTTCGGAATTGCGCTCGAAAGGCACTCGATAAATTTGCTTCATTTGAATATGGTTTTTTATTAGGGTGCGTGCCAGTGTTGATGTTGAGACCTGATGGATATTGTTGAAACCGACGTGGTTATTGACAATGTTAGCTTGGAGCTGATTGAGGGTTATAGCATTGTTGGCCAAAACCATGTTTACTATCTCCCTCTCTTGCTGTTCTGTGAACATAGGAGGCCTTCCCCCTCGTCGTTCCTGACCCTCAATCCTATGTAGAGAAAAAAACAGTAAACAATAGTACAGTAATTTCACAGGAAAAGGTAACAGAAGTGCTGATGCAGTGCATAGAATACAGTACTGTAAGCAGTTGCTGAAACCGTGCAGATGTTTTTGATATGATGATATTTTTACAATACCTATTTTCCAGTCGCAATGTTCTTATCACACTTGCCACTTTGTATCGGCTTAGATTTGGCTGTACTCGCAGTCCAGCCTCCCTCAGCGTCAGGCCGTGGTTGACAACGTGGTCAACCAGTGTTGCGCGGATCTCATTTGTCAGATTCGGTCCTCTTTGAGCACCTTCTTTTCTTCCTCTTCCTCTTCCTCTACCTCCAGCATGGCCTCCATCTCTTCCTCTTCCGTTGATTCCTCCTCTGTTGATTCCTCTTCCTCCCCTTCCTCCTCTTCCTCCTTGTCCTTCTCCTCCTCCTTGTCGTCCTCCTCCTTGTCCTTGTCCTCCTCCTTCTCCTCCACCTCGTCCTCCACCTCGTCCTCCACTGTAAACCGGTGGTAGCATGTTGTATCATGTCCCTCATTTTTGTTCCTTAGATGTCCGTTACCTTCCTCTTTCTTTTTGTTGAAATCTAAACTTGGGTGAATTTCTGAGGACTGTTGTTAACTGCTCCTCAGATCTTTACGGGGTAAATCCAGACAGCTAGCTAGACTGTCTGTCCAATTTAAGTTTTCTGTTGCACGACTAAAACAACCTTTGAATGTAAACATGTTCCACCAAAACCAGTTCGCTCCTGATAAACGACAGTAAACCAGACCCCAGAAAAAGTAAATGATTGGCTTTACACACAGAGATCTTGCTTTCTAGGAAAGAAAATTAATATTGGGTGTGCATTTGCTAAAATTTTCCGTTTTAAGAACGGATTTTGCTGGTGGGATTAAAATACCTAAAATGAGCTTGTCAAGACGTTTCATAAAAAAGAAAACAAAGACTATTTCAATTGAATCATTTAAATGTTAAGTTGATAAATAATATTAAAGATGCTCTAAGTGATGTTGGGTGACGTTACTTCTTGTTGACGTTCAAAGTATTTTCAAACAAAACGAGACTTGCTCGCCCCTCCCTCCTACTCACCCCCCCCCCTCCCTTCTGTGTTTCCTCACACTTTTTATTGTGATGATTCTGTTTGTTTTGGGTGAGTGTGAGTGTGCATGTCAGTAAAGTATGTGCCTGTATCATGTGGGTATCCCCCAGTATGTTTGTTTAAAGTGCATGTGTCAAACTCAAGGCCAAATCCGGCCCCTCGCAGATTGTGATCCAGCCCCTATATCAATTTAGGTACACAACAAATGTTGACCCGCCTAGATGGGAATTAAACCAAAAACACAGGAAACTGATTTTCAACTCGAAATTATGTGACACTCAAAGCTGAATTTGGCAGATTTTGCCAAATATAATCCCCACAAACCAGTGAGTGTGCCTATTCAGGCTGTAAAACAGGTTGTTGTGAGCAGGCCTACTTTTAGAAACCTAATCAATGTTTTTCTTGACTTGCTAATTTCTCTGATGGCTTTGGAACTTTTTTCTTCCTTTTTCAGGGCTTTATGTAGACCAAACTGTGAGAAGGCTATATGAGACATGTTATATTACAGTCAAAGATATATTACTTTTTCAATTAAATAAAAGCATGTTAATAAACTCTACAAGTCTGGCCCTTGATGTGATTCTCATTTTCCAGTGTGGCCCTTCGAGAATTTGACTTAGAGTATGTTAGAACATTGTTAAGGGGCTGCATTACAGACATTCACTTATTCACACACACTCACTCGTGACATGCAAGACACTGGCCGGCCCATCGGCTTCCACCAGACCTTTTCACTGCCAAACATCTTTTTTTTTCCTGAACCCAGCAGCCCTGCTCCCAGAGAATAAACATGCAATACAATAAAATACAATGCCTTCATTGTCATTGTATTATTAAAAATTCAGAGTGCCAATCCTGTAAGGTGCCCATTGAGTAAGAAAAATAACATATTATTTATACATTTCCCATGATGATTAGTAAATAAATAATTAAATCTCTCCAAATTAGTCCTTGAATGGGTCTTCCGGTGGTTCATTGTTGTTGTTGTTGTTGTTGTGGTTGTTGTGTACCTCTACCTCTATCAACATGACAGGTGGACGACTGCCTGGGTGGGGGGGGGGGGGGGGGGGCGTTGCTGTTCAGGCCACGTTGGGATGATTCCTGCTCTGTCCTAGTTTCCTAAATCACTCAGAAAAAAACATGTTAATTGAGAAACTTCTTTTCTTCCCGCCAATGTTTATTTCCCTCGTTATTCCTCTCCCTCCCTAAACTCCCCTATTCTCTTCTCCTTCACTCAACCCCTCAATATCTCCCTCCCTCGCCACCCTCGATAAACTGCGTCTCTTTGTAGTGGGGTAAAATGGCGTGCCGTACCGGGGTTTGACAGATTCTAGTCTGTCAACGCCACTGTGATTCCAGCCTGGACTCTTTTTGAAGTCTCTCAGAGATAAACACATTTTTGGCTGCAGGAAGGAGAGATGGTGGGGGAGAGCGATGGGGGCGTAAAGGGAGAGAAAAAAGACGAGAGGAAATACAGAGAGAGAACGTAGGAGGGAGTAAACGACGGGGGAGGAATGATAGAGGAAATTGAGCTGTGAAGTTTGTGTGCCGGATTCTGATCTGATGCGTTTACTTATTGAAGGGACAGATGCCCCTGTCAGCTGTCACACACACACACACACACATACTCACACACACAGCTGGACTGTGAAGAAAAGCCAATGACCGTAGTCTGTCAGGTCGAGGGGGGGGGGGGTATGAGTGCATGCCTGTGTACGTGCATGCATGCAACGCAAATAACCATTCTCGTCATAACGTGTTCTGGTTTATTGTCATTTCTTTAAAGGTGCCATGTCACACATATTTCATTACTTTGTGCTAATGTCTAAAGTTTTAACATTGACTCTGAAAGATATTTTGTGGCGGGGGGGAAGCCTTGGTTACCTTGGTTACATTGGTTACCTTGTTTCAAGACCATCTAGTGTGGTGTAGAAAGCCTTAAGGAAGACTCAGCTCAAAATGTGTCAGTTTTTATTCACATTTAATGAGCTAAACTGCTTGACTTTGATTGGCTAACAATTAGCCAATGACCCAACGCAACTGGGCAAGCTCATGAACACTAATGAACTCAGCGACATGACGTTAGACTGACCAGCTAATGTAATTGGCCTGATTTCTCCTCTTATTTCTTTGCCTCGGCTAGAGCTAACAGAGGTGGTAGCAGTTCATCTTCACATTCACCAAATAACACACACACATGTGACCCGAACATATTTAAAAAAAATGCAAGTAAAAACGTTTTTGTGTGGCAGGGCACCTTTAAACCAATCACAATCATCTTGGGCGCCGGACAGAGCCACGGTGCCGCTTCAAAATAGCCTGAAGTAGTAACTGGTTTGGGTGGAACATGTGTACGTTCAACAACAGAAAACTCAGACTGGACAGATGGTCTAGCTAGCTGTCTGGATTTACCCTGCAGAGATCTGAGGACCAGGTAACCATAGTCCTCAGAAATCCACCAGAGGTTAGAACCTAACCAAAAAGAAAGTGGAAGTAAACGGACATCCTGCCTAAAAGAGGGACATCCGGCGGAATTTCCAGCAGTCCCGGAGATGGAACGTCATAAAAATAGACATAGAAATATTAGTTTTGTTGAAAGTCACTACAGCTTCGATTACATTATTTTGTGGTGTATTTGGCCTTTTGCATGACTCTTCTGCAAATATGAGCTGTGGCAATGTGAGACTACCTGTATCCTAACCTGAGATGGGGACACCATGGCAACAGCATCACTGCTATTTAAACAAAATAACAGCAGGGACATTAATGAATGTCATCGTACTGGAGTTAGAGCGGTGCAGAGAGCGACCCTCAGCATTTGTTTGGAGCGAGATAAGACTAATCAGTTCCTGCCTGTGCTGCTTGCTCACCGTGGCCTGTCAGAGCCATGATGTGCTTGAAGTTCAAGCCTGTGGGAGACAGAGGCGGTTATTTGGTCTCGGTGTTGTTGACGGGCGAGAGACGGGGTGGGGGGGTGGAAGGGCACAGAGACCCCAGGAGAGAGAGCAAATAAGAAAAGGCTGGAAGATGAAAAACATCATGTGACGGAAATAGAGAGAGGGAGGTAATGGAGACCTTTTGAACAGCAGCACTCTGAGCCCTTGAAAGGATTTGGCTGTCTCCAGAGTACTCAGTGACACTCGGCTCATGCACACGCATACACACCAGCAAAAAAACAGACTGTCCTCACATGGACATGATAACACGAAGGTCTGACCACTAACGGAAATAATCTGACCACTAACGGAAGTAATCTGACTACTAACAGAAATAATCTGACAACTAACGGAAAAAATGGGTGTGCAGTCAGGAGATGGTAGAAAAAAAACTAAGGCTTTGAAAAGGAATGATTTCCACTAAAATGACTTTTTAAATCTTTTCATCTCTCTTGCTTTTCCCAACTCAGAGCAATATTTTCCCCGGCTGAAAGTTCATTTTGTTCTCTTTCTTCGATTGACGCTTAGAAACCATCTTGACTTAGTCGTTTGATAGTTTATGTAAAGAACAGGAGGTGATGGAACAAAATGGGTAGAAAGTGAGCTGAGAGCTGAGGCGGAACCCACAAAGGGTTCTCAGTACATTACAATCCAACACTTTCTCACTCCCGTTGTGTCAAAAAGCAACGCTTGGGCAGGTGCCTCTGGCACACCTTATTGGGACTCTTGGCGTCACTTTTTGACACTCTTGGGACTCGCGTTGGGCCCTTAGGCGCCATATTTAGACACAATTGGTCGGGACTTTTGTAGTCTAATTGATACTATAAATAAAATTGAATTGAATTGAATTGAATTGAATTGAAAAATTGAATTGAATTGAAGTGAAGTGAATTGAATTGAAATTGAAATGAATTGAATTGAATAGTCACTTTTTGACGCTCTGGGTCAAAATGTACGTTTAACCCCAATGCAGAACAAGAACAGGACTAGGTTTAGGGGAAGATGGTGGGTGGGGTTACAAAATGTATGCATTAGGGACAAGAACCCAAGGCTCCTGGGTAAAAGTTCTGTGTTGTTTAACCCATCCACCACCCCAACCAACCTTCCAGCCAGGATTTCCAGTCTTTTACTATACTAGTCTCTATGGTTGTTTCTCTTAATACCACGTCATCTTACAGTGGTAAGGTTGGGCTGCTGCTCTGCTCGGTGCGTTCAATAGAGATGCTAAAGGGGGATCGGACGCTGAGACACACCGACCAAGGGTCATTATTTTACGAGTTGAGAGTGAGAACGTGTTGCACATTCACCCTCCAAAAAAATTCACGTTTTCAGCAGTTCAGATAAGTCTGGGGTTGTCTCCTTGTTACAAATGTATCTTTACCCACTTTGAATTCCCATTTTTAACTTGTCTTGTCTCCTGGATAATTGGGGTAGACGCTCATCATTATTCTTTGTTTCTGAGAAACTGTTTGGCATGATTATGTACATATCACAGCGCCACATTCATCCAAAATTGCAAGCTGCAGGTCATTTCGGGGGAGATAATGGTAAAGTTAATTCAAGAAAACGTTTTGTTATACAGCAGCAGTCAATGTGCCGCATACAGCAAAAAAAATTGGATATCACAATAATTATTAGGGGTGATCCGAGTATCCGGTTGAAACGAGTACAAGTATTATACAAGTAATAAGAGTCAATATCCGTGCTCGGATTGAATACAACTCCTCAACTGCCCGCGCAGCGTTCTGTGATAAACACAGCGCCCCCCCCCCGCCTACAAACACG
>NC_048416.1:8961258-8971733 GCF_013103735.1 Etheostoma cragini | reverse complement strand
TTGATCTGAAGCTTGATGCTGTCATGTAAATAGTTTTCAAATCAGCAATAAATATAACAATTTTTGATCAACTCCTATAAAACCCGACCCACTTCCTGGTTCAATCTGACCACTTCCGCCCAGTCCGAATACGGATCCGGATACAGATAATTCATGTGGTAAACAGATACAGATACAGATAATGCTGTACTTGCTCATCCCTAATAATTACATTGCCTAACTTTGTTGCAGCTTTTTGAAAGTATGTTTTATGAAAACACACTGAAAAGAGAGACAAAGTAGAGACCCAATCTACTACATATACTGTAAAAAATCAAGTTGTATCAAACTGGACCGCATCGATAAAAATGTATGGCAGTGAATCCTTAAGATTAACTGTATGGCTACCATAGGCATACTAAGCTTCAATGTGTAAACTCCATTTTCTTTTTTCCAATAGCCCACTTTAGTGTAGTTAGTGTGTGAGAAGATGGAGTGGTGGTTTCTTACTGTACTGTATCAGATGCAGATGTGTTTTCTGCCTCCATCATTCTCTCCCCCTCTCTCGCGCTCTGTATCTATGTTCCCCCCCCCCACACACACACACACACACACACACACAGTCTTCCCACAGGGCTCTCTAAGCTCTCCTGGTATTTCTCTCTGATTTCCATCTTTGCATCATCTGACATTGTGAGCCCTTTTCAGACATTGGGATCAGCTGAGTCCTCCACTTCACAGGCAGCGTGTGTGTGTGTGTGGGTGTGTGTTTGTGTGCCTCAACCACCCTAAAGATGAGGTAGAGGGGGTGGTTACAGTGGCCTCTGCATGTCCCACCCTTGGGTGCAGTAATGAATTTTTGTACGAGTGTATGACCAAGCTGTCAGAGCTGAGAGAGACATTAAGAGCAAGGAGAGTGTACAAAAAAGAGCCTTTCGAACACATACTCTGCACAGTTTGTGTGTGTGTGTTAATGTAGCCACAGTCCTTGGAAATGAAAAGAGATAAGGTGCTCGAGGTGCTGCTGTGTCTCAGAGCTTGTAGTGTTTTTTCTTCAGGTACTTGTTAAACTGCCAGGTCTGAAATACTTGTGGGCGAGAGCTTTACAACTTAAAACTTCTTTTCACTGCAGTTGCATTGAAAGATTGATTTTTTTTCCACTTCACACTTCACACTTCTTCTCGTGGTTTACCTAGCAGGTGAAATACTCGGGTGCATATCATGAAATATAATTGCTAAACATTTATTCAAAAAAATTGGAAAAAGAAAACAACACTGATGAAACTTTGGGCAAGATGAGCTGCAGCAGTGCTGTGGTCACACCTTCAAAGCTTGTACCCCCTGGTGATATAATCAGCCCAGTATCAGCTGCTTGGCTCTGCAAACCAGCCTGCAAACAGTGGTTCAAAAAGACACTGTAGCCCAAAAGGTCTCCAAAAGATGGGAAATCTTGATTATTTATGTCCAAAACTGGTTCCACACTGTACAAATACTCTGTTACAAGTATAAGTCCTGTATTAAAAAATGTTACTTAGTTTAAGCAACACCAAGGTTCATTTTTTTTACCTTAAAATAATGTTTCCAAAATTGTTTCAGTGGTTCATCAACTCGTAACATTCACATTGAGGCTCTCTACTGGCTATAACCACACTATGCACGTCTGCCAGATCGGGTAGCGGACCTGTAGTCACGAACCACTATCTTTATTTTCTGAGCTCACTAGATGGTGCTCTCTGTTCAAAGAAAAAGGTTAAAGGAATGGCAATTGAGTGTTTTTAATCCTTTGTTGAACACAGAGCGCCATCTAGTGAGCTCAGAAAATGAAGACAGTTGTTCACGAAGCTTCATTTGACCATCACTATCTGTAGGTCCAATGAGACATAATGGGACAATTCCACTACCAACCTGTAGGAAGACTGAAGAGGATAAGAGCTTTGGTGTTGTTTTATAAGTAAAAGTCCCCGGGTGCCCAGATAGCTCAGTTGGTATAGTTGGCGTCCATATATAGTGGTGTGCTCCTCAACGCAGCAGGCCTGGGTACAACTCCGGCCGGTGGCCCTTTGCTGCATGTTATTCCCCCCTCTCTCTCCCCTTTCATTGTTCAGCTGTCCTGTCAAGAAAGGCCTAAAAACGCCCTAAAAACAATCTTAAAAGAAAAATGGTGTACACACTTGATGCAGAAAAAACATCTCACTCTCCCATCACGTGGAAAAATATATTTTCCATAAACCTGTAGTTGTCAGAGAGAGAGAGAGAGAGAGAGAGATGCACCCACAATCCCTTTCCAACTAGCCTCCAGGCTACTGTGTCAATCCCTGTAATGAGGGCTGTGTGTGTGTGTGTTTGTGTGTGTGTGTGTGTTGCGGTAAAGGTCACGTCTCCCTCTAGGCCTCAGCAGTAATCAGACTGTTTCCAACTGATAATAAAACAACAGCAGTGTGGAACCAAAAAACTGCACACTGTCCACCTGGAGGGATATTTGGAAGATGGACCGGGACCTCCACGTTTTGACTAGTTGTGCTTTCAGAGACTGTGAGGGGGGTTCAAGAGTGCTCCCTGTCTGTGGAATTTTTGAATTGTTGCAAACTGAAATTTTTTTTTGTCACGAGCCATCCCAGGTGCATTTCCCCAGCTTCAGGTATGACTGAGTATCACAGACCCGTCCGTCGCTTCGTGTCCACTCTCTCTGTAAAGATAGAGGTGAGCAGCGCGGCTGGTAGTGTAGCAGCTTCAGTTCATTTTAGTGGACTCGCTCTGCTGTGGACAGTGACGCGCTGCATCCGTGTAGACCTCCAATGATGAGCAGCGTACAGCCACCTCTAAACTCTGTCTGTCTGTGCGACGGTCTGAATGAGATCCACCATATCAGCGGAGCAATGACATGCACAGCAGACTATATTACAACTCTCCAAATCTCGAACAACAGAGATGGGAGGAGTTATATTTGGAATGTGCACAAAGTTGTAAACATGTGCGGAAATCTGATCTATACTATACTTTATATACAATACTGCAATGTTGGGCCACTATTGTGCTTCTCTTAACTCTGTGCATCTATAAATCTAACTGTAAATAATTAATTAAATGTTTCATAAAATGAACAAATAGTCTTTATTTCCCAAAAAAGTAAATACAGTAAGTGGGGCACAGAGAATGAGGGCCAAACATTACTAAACCTTGGCACAAAGGTTAAAGAATTAGAATTTATGTAAATCAGTGGTTCTCATTATTTAGAATTGTAGTGGTCTTAGTTGATCCCTCAACATTAATTTATCTTTGGGGTCCCTGGTCCCTACACCATTATGTTTGCCACATTGTCTGGGTCAGTTCTTATATCATAAGAAGTTAATAATGTAAATAATGTAAATGCTAAATGCCCTAATACCTGTTGATACTACAACAATGCAAAGGCTCTTAACCTTAAAGTTTTGTAGGCTACATATCATGTAAGACTTGATTTCACAAAAAGTGCCATTTAATGGTTTATTTTTCACAAAAAAAATCCTGGGGGGGCATACCCCCAGTCCGCCCTAGGGAGATCCCCCCATCACATAACAAATCCCAATTAAAACCCTGAAGGATAATAATGCTAAATGGAGCAAAGACTGTGCTTTGTAGGTGGCTAAATATGGGTTGCCCCCCCCAAATCTCACTCCAAGGTTTTTGTAAAAGATGGCAGTTGGCTAAAGTATTAGCTAAGAGATCAGTTAGCCTCCACCGGGAAGCTGATGCGAGTTTAGCTAATAGCTATTTCGGCTACCCGCTAGCTGACAGCTTGATTCAGTCTAAAATAACATTACTCAAACTAAACAGCGGGAAAAGCAGGCTACAGCTAAATTAAGACTTTACAGCAATAATAAAGACAAGTATTGAGTGATTGTATTTTAAATGAGCACAAGTAAAGTAGAACTGACGTAACAGCTATTACATATTTCAATGGTTATTTTCAGTTTTGAAGGTCTTTTACATGCTGTCTGAGCTAGTGGTTTGTCAAAATAGCTGTTAGCTAAACTAACGTTAGCTTTTCGGTGGAAGCTAACGGCAGACCGCCACTGTGGAACAGACTTTCTTTAACTGTTGTGCAAAGATCGTGCAGTGTTGTAAATCCTTGCACATCATGATTTAATCTGCACATGCGCGAACATCTTGCATATGTGCAGGATGGATCGTGCAGGAAGAATGCATTGTGTACCGACCATTCACAGTACCATTCACAACTGCCTTCAGATGGGGAGACAATAGAACAAAATACCAGTCACCTTAGCTTTAAGGTAGGGAATACTAAAATATCACAGGTCAACTCAACGTACATTGCACTCTTTATCACGCCTTTGTCTGTATGACTTGGTGCTAGAACACGGTTTTCAAAACTCTACACACTTAACCCATGACATTAACCATGGCCTGCACAACACTGTGGATTACAGTAACAGCACTTTGTTCAAATGCTGGCACACTGCTGTCACAACTTTTAACCACACAAAACACAATGGATTTCTGGTGCAGTTTCAGGTGAAAGCCTAAGCAGGTGTCTTGTTTTAGACTTGTATATATATGGTGTTTATTTAAAGACCAAACACCAAATAAGAATGAAACAATTATACACTGTACTGTTTGAGAAAAACATGTCCAGGTAAGATTTTTTGGGATTTGGGAAGTGAAAAACGCTAAATTTACTATAGTACTGTGGACTTCCTGTTGTTCAGAAAGTAATGGACGTGAAAGCAATGAAACACTACATTCATTAGATGGATACTTTATTCATCCCGAAGTAAAGTTTAGGCATCCAGTAGCAAGACAACTATAACACAACAAACTCATATAAACACATATATCACACATACCTAAGAATAAAAATAAAAATTAAAAATTAAAAATCACTCACAGAAATGCAACGACTATGATAAACTGAGATACTATGGTAGTGTCTTGTAGTGTGAAATGATAGTGAAAAAGTGAACAGTGCAGTAGATCATGATAAAATATTGACTATGAATATAAAATATAAACATATTAACCTGTAAACTGACTGACCGAATAAGAAAATTATGTACATTACGTAACAGGGAATAAGTTATAAGATGGAAGATGTAGATGTTATGACCATAGTCCAGGTTATGTATGAGGGATCATTAGTATTTAAAGACCATGCACACATCCATTGTGATATGGAAAACTTGAATATTACTGTTATGTACGCAGATTCTACACGCTGCTTCCATCCATTTATTGGCATTTCTCTAAACCAACGCAACGGACCTAAATGACTAGAATTTCCATCGGCAACAGAGCAATCCTGGGAGTTGAACGCCGTGGATATGGACTAGTGAGGAGCAAACAACGTCAACAGAAGAATGAATCTGAAGGTGTTGATTGCTTCACTTTAATGTTCTCAGAGGCTGTTGCTTCTAGTCTTGGATCATGCCTGACTGATGTTCCCGCGAGCATTTGAATGCAACATCATTTGATTCCTGCTGAGGGAGCAGCAGGCGGAGCAGACTGCAGCTTCACACGGGGATGGAGAGTTGACAGGAAAGAAGACAAATAATTCCACAGAATGATGTCAACCTGATTCTGATCAGCGCTAAAACCTCACTGCCCTTTCTCTCTTTGCCCAAAACCTCTTTGTAGTCTAGGCAACCAGTGGCCTGTCCAGTTTTTGTTATTTTACACTATATTTCTACTCCGCAAAAGGGCGGCACAATATGAGGAAAATATGCATTGTGCGATAACGTTGTTGTTGTTGTTGTTGAACATCGCGATAACAATATTCCTTAACCAGGTATTAAAGTGCGCTCGGTTCTGTATTTCTGCTTCTTTCATATTCTGAGCAACAAATTGCTTGATGAATACAGTTGTGGCCCATTGCTTACGCACTAAAAAACAAATGCTTAGACCAAAGCCTCAATACCTAAACTTTTTGTAGCCTACCTCAAACACAGTGTAACTATAGCTTAAACACATTGGAGACTTTGCACTTCGTTTGCAATTCTGTAACACATTTATGCAAAACACTACACGTGTAAACCTCTATAAATGGTTTCACGCTCTAGCAGTTGAGCTACCCAGGCGCCCGTAAACTGAGTAGATTTGAGACATGACAGTTAAGTTAAGTTAAGGCACCAACACAACGTGAGTGAAGTTTTGGAAAAAGATAGTGGTTTGGATTAAACCAAAAGTATTTTATTTTCACCAAAAAGTGACCTCCTCTCTCCAGTTTGAAAGCGCTTTGTTTTAGGATGACAACACTTTGTGCTATTTTATTCTGAGATTATTTTCCATCGGATATTTGAAGTGCATATGTGTTTTGGCATGGCTGGCCAAGTGGCTCTATATCCATTATATTGGAAAGGGGGATTTAATTATTGCCTGTTTTATTTTGTTGTGCATGACAAACCCCCTCCCTGTCTCATCACTTTTCCTTCTCTTCTTAGACTAAAAAACCCACATCTGAGTTTCTTCTGCATTTTGACTCTGACAGAAGTTTGAAATGCGTGTCCTGAGCAGCTCTCCTGCAGGCTATCAGCCTCCTACATCACAATCCATGCCAAACGGACATCTTTGTAGCATAGATAGAGAGACAGGCTGATGTGGACTGAGGCAATAGCATGTCGGAGAAACGCTCTGATCTAGATACCGAGTCCAAATCAGAAAGCGCAAAAGATTTTCCACTTCCCCTTTGAATTACTTTAAAGAAAAACTGAGCTCAAACTTTATGAAGCCTTACAGAGGTGCACCGATTTCTCCAGGCAAGCATTGCACTGCTGTAAGGTAAAGAACCCCAAAACTCATATCTCTGAAACCTTGTTTTAGCTGGAGGCCATTGCATTTATGATTTCATCCAATCAATTTTAACGGGTTTCATGGAAAATGCTCTGAAGTCCCGGAGGAACATTTAATCCTCCGAGTTAGTTTGAGATACGGGAGAGAGGAGATACAAGGTTTGTACCTGTCAGTGATGATTTGTCATCTTTTACACAAGCATTTTTTGTACCTGTGAATAAAAGGTGTGTGAGCATTCAGGCTTTACTCTAATGCACACTCAACTCCTACAGGCCCAGAGTGTTGTATTATTTACACTGTGGCACTGAGCACATGTAGCCGACAAATGACTTCATCTCCCTCTTAATAAATGATATAGTACACGGTGCAAGGTGAAAAAGGTGTGTGTGTATGTGGGCACGTGTTGGACAATGATCCCTCAACGCTGATTTGATGCCCTTCTGTCAGTCGGCAGTAAACAGAAGTGTTGTATTATGTCTTTTGCTGTTGTGCTTTGTCCTTCAGGGCCTCCGTATTTGTCAGATCTTTCTCCACTCATAACAGCTGAAAACCAACTGAATATGAATAAAAAGATGTTGAAACGCTCTGTCAAGCTGAGGAGGCATGCAGAATTCTCAGAGTCAATCACAAGAAGTGAACCCTTTCACATTGCACACACTTTAGTCTACATTGACGACATTTCATTTCTGGGATTGCTCCAGTGTCTCCAAAAATTCCGGTGGATGTCCCTTATTTTGGCCTGACATCTGTCACCTTCCTCTTTCTTTGCGTTGGTGTTATAAACTCTGGTGTTTTCTGAGGACTATGGTTAACTGCTACCCAGATCTCTGCAGGGTAAATCAAGACAGCTAGCTAGACTATCTGTCCAATCTGACTTTTCTGTTGCACGACTAAAACTACTTTTGAACGTACACGTTCCACCAAAACCAGTTCCTTCCCCTATTTTGCAGCGGCACTGTTGCTCCGTCAAGCGCTTAGCACCACCCAAGACGACTGTGATTGGTTTAAAGAAATGTCAATAAACCAGAGCATGTTTTTCTCCCATCCCGGAATACAGTGTGGACTAGCCAGACCCTCCTCCGCAGCGCTGTGGAGGAAGGTCTGGCAATGCGGGACAACACATACTGTCGAATTTTCTTACAGTTCCTTTGAGTCTTCTGTGGGTAGAAGTGCTTGCCAGATCACATTGTTTACTTCCCCTTAAACCCCATTTCTGATGGAGGAATCTGCAATCTGGCAATCCAACACAGCAATCAGCAATCAGTGTTGGCCGAGTGCTTCAACAAAAAAAGCAGTGCATATTTGGTGGAACCATAGTCTCGGTTTTGAGGCTCATGGATGGACAGATAAGATAAGCTTGAGCTGAGAGAAAGAAACTAAATTGGTGTAGTTCATAGTAATGAGGACGGATGTCTTTTAGTGGCACAGTATGGCTCGTTTATGTGTTTTAACCGTGTTTGGACATCCGTCGAATCCTATTTAGACTGTGGCTAAAAAGACAATACCGGGATACATGTCTTGTTGGTATTTGTCTGTTCAGGGATTTGTTGATGATAATACAAGTAATAACATAACACCAGCTGTTAAATTATAGACGGATGGTTTAAAGTTGCAGTAGCAGGCTAGGGCAGTGTAAGACATTCAGTCCAGCGGCCTCTGAACCCCTTACACAAGGGGTCCTCAACGTCTTTTTAAGCCAAGGACCGCTTAACTGAGAGAGACAGATCAGGGACCCCCCTACAACATGTACAAAATGAAGTTAAACTGGGCCTACAGTAACCTGTGGGTGGCTTAATCTTTTATAAATACCTTTTAGCACACAGAACACTGCGCTATTAAAATAAAATTTTGGCAGGATTTTATAAATCATGTTGTAATGTTAAACATACAATACATGTGGCACAGTAAATCCTTAGGATTAACTGTAACTGTGGACGGTTACCTTGGTGACTACCTAACCTATAGGCCACTATTCAATGTGTTTTTTCACACATAGGCTGACCTATTCAATGTGGTTTTTCACAAATAGGCTGATTCATACTTGATATATGTTTTAGTTATCTTTTTTACTTTCAAAGGAATAACCATTTGGTGCCCCCCCCCTGCAGTTCCCCTGAGGAACCCCTTGGGGGAGGGGGGGTCCCCGGGGGGTTCCCTGTGGAAGATCTCTGCATTACATCTCTTAACACCATTAAAGGTACATTATGTAACATTGGAATGCAGACAACTTAGAATCAGCACAAAAACGGTGTCAATGTCATAAAATTGTCATAAAATGATTTAGACATTAAAACCATAAAGATGCTTCTCTATATCATTATCTCTATAATTCTTTATCTTACGTTGCCCACAAATCATTGTTAAAGTCCAGGTGACACTACAATTTTGCTTTGTTTAGAAATGAGTGTATACAGTATGTCATTGGTTTATCTTTTAATGTACTTATTTTACTTGTACTTATGTATATATAAATTAATATATTGTGTTAATGTGTCTGCAATGATAGCGCACTTTTTTATTTACAATTATTGTTGTTTTTGTAAAAAAAAAAAAAATACATGGGAAGGGACCAAAATAACCAAGAGAAAATTTCAGTTGGATTTTAATGGCTTTTTATAAATTTGGTTTATTTTAAGGTGCAACATGAATCAAATTGCTCTTTGATCTTTGTTTTGTCTGTTCCATTCTGAGATCTTTTTTTGCCTAATATCCATCAGTCTCTGGGTTTGTGTGCGCTGAGACAGAGCTCTGGGTGGCTCAGCAAGGATCTTCACCTCGCTTGAGGGTGGATGATCCCCTCAATCCAGCTCTTCCTCTGTGGATCAGTCCCAAAGCTCCCACTCAAAAGACCAAATATCCTTTTGGCTTGTTGTTAGCGCAGTCCAGCACAGCAGAAACACCCTGACAATGGCTGTTGCATTTGCTATGGTTCTGAAGGTGATCAGGGGATGGGAAGGGGTGGGGCTAGAAGGGGGAGGGGGCACAGGGTGACACCGGCCCCTATGATTTATGACTTTAACTTTAACAAAAGATAATATTTGAAGTTATTTTGAACATATATAATTAATTTATAGGATTGTATGTCCATTATAATGAACATCAGGAGCTGGGCAGGTTTAGCCAACTCAGACTTAGACTTAGATTTCTCTTTATTAATCCTTTTAGGATGACTCCCGCAAGAATTTTCCAGCATCAGTTTTAGCAAGAATACAGTATAGAGGACAGGATAAAAATAACAGTAATAAAAATAGTAATGATAACACTAATAACAATAAGAAACTTTGGTTATAAAAAGACATTTAGTATAAATGATCAGTCAAAAGTGTCAGTGTTGAGTCAAGTGTCCAGGTATTTATGTGAGTTTAGGTGTGTATGTATGTATGTATGTATTGTCTTCTCCGCCATATTTCCTCCTGCCCCCGAGTGAGGAGCTGTGTAATCTGATGGATCGAGGGACAAAGGAGTCCTTGAGTCAATGCTCACATGTTTAGTGTCAGTATATAAAGAAACAAATACCTGTAAGCTTTTCATAGGTAAAGTGTGGTGCCAGTTTATTTATTCATGATTACAAAAATGTACATATATATGTTTTGTACATAATGTTCATGTAGAGCAGGGGTGTCAAACGTACGGCCCGCGGGCCTGAACCGGCCCGCCAAGGGGTTTAATCTGGCCCGCAGAATTAATCTGAAAGTGAAAAATTGCAATGAGAC
>NC_048416.1:8960108-8961158 GCF_013103735.1 Etheostoma cragini | reverse complement strand
GGGGCATCAGAGTCCTCTTTTATTTGGACGATCTGCTCATCCTAGCCCCCTCTCGGGAGCAGGCGGCGCTGCACACTAGAGAGGTTCTGCAGCACCTGCAAATGTTGGGTTTTGCCATAAATTGGAAGAAGTGCGCTCTTGTCCCCGCACAATCGATAGTCTATCTGGGCGTAGACATGAACTCGGTCAGCATGAGAGCCAGGCTGTCAGCACCGAGACGGGAAGCCCTGACTTCTCTGTTGTCCCGCTTCAGGCCGCACTCGACAGTGTCAGCGCTGTCAGTTATGCGGCTCTTGGGCATGATGTCCGCGGCACACACAGTGGTCCCCCTGGGTCTCCTCCACATGAGGAAAATCCAGAGGTGGTTTCATTGCCAGCGGCTCGACCCCATTCGCCACAAATGGCGAATGCTGTCCATGCCTCATTCCCTCCAATCAGACCTGGCATACTGGGGGAACCTCCACAGCCTGTCTTCCGGGGTTCCCCTGGGCAGAGTGACGTCATATGTGACGGTGTACACAGACGCGTCCCTCACTGGCTGGGGGGAATGTGCGAGTCACAGGTGGTGGGAGGGGCCTGGCCTCCTCCCCCACTCCCTCATATAAATTGCCTGGAGCTGTCCACGGTGTTGAAACACTTTACACCAGTGGTGACGGGGAAACATGTCGTAGTACGGACAGACAACATCACGGCGGCGGCATTCATAAACCGCCAGGGCGGCATACGCTCGGCCCGGCTGTTAGAAATAGCCAGACGCCTCCTGCTGTGGGCACACAGCCACCTGCTGTCCCTCAAAGCAGTATATATCCCCGGGATTTTGAACCGGGCGGCCGACCTGATGTCGAGGGGGGGGCCCTCCCACAACGAGTGGAGATTGAATCCCACTATCGTGCAAACGTTATGGAGCAGGTTTGGGGAAGCGGATCTGTTCGCTTCACGAGAGAACACACAGTGCGCACTGTGGTTTTCACCGAGCGCGCAGGACAACCCTCCCCTCGGCGTAGACGCCTTCTCCCACAAACCTTGGCCCAAAACCCTCCTATATGCTTT
>NC_048416.1:8940143-8960008 GCF_013103735.1 Etheostoma cragini | reverse complement strand
CGCTTTTATCTGCGAGATATGTCTGAATCTTCCATATCTCATGCAGTTCTGTCCACAATCAGTGACGCGTAATGTCAAGCTGAATGTGTTAAAAAAAATTTTTTTAAAAATAACGGATGCCTTGTTTATTGCCAATCGCCTCTACACTTAGTGCCGCAATGACCCCGCTCTACAGTCTCACCTCTCCTGTATCTGGGGTATTTCTTGTGAGACGCAGCTCTTATCTGATTTATTGTCATAATCATGTTGCATGCATGGAGGTAATCATGTCTCTCCGTGACATGCGCGACAGGGTCAATCGGGCTTAACCTCCACTGATCATTGTAGGCCTACTACTGCATCATATAGCGGGCCTCATGATCCTTTTCCGGCCACGCCATTGGCAGGGCGGGTTTCGTCAGAAGAATGACTCTGACTAACCTCTGTATATTGTTGCTGGGGCTATGTGGTATATGTTCGGCTTGTGGACCTTGTGCCGCAGGTGGCATTGACTACATCAGCTTCGCCCTAACCCAATAGCGTAGCCCTTAGAGGGCGAAGCCTATACGAGATAGAACGTAAGTTACGGAGGTAACTCAAGTTTCTATAAGTATAGGCGTAGCCCTCTAATGTCCGGGCCACCTGCTCCTAGAACATTAGTTGAAGAAAAAGCTGATGTTTTGGGAGTCCAACAACGGGTCCGCTCTGTATTTATGCAGTAAATGCGGACGTAGTTGAGGCCCGAGCTGGACGCTAGGGCGGGAAAGAAATCTTCACGACTGCGCATGCGCGAAGGGATAAACCCAATAGCTTATAGAAACTTGAGTTACCTCCGTAACTTACGTTGTAAGCCATGGTAAGGTGGCACTGGTTAAATCATATGACAACAGACCTGTTGCCATGGCCTCCAACTTTGTCGATTTTGGCAGAATGAGACATGGTAGAAAAATAATGCCCAATTTTTGATGGTGTCTCATCCAGAGGTGGTTAAGCTGTACAATAAAGCAACTTCTCAGTCTGTACCATACAGAAATTCGGTCAAAAAAGTGGACCCAGAGAATGATAACACATGCTTTCGACATGGCTGTGGTCAACAGTTGGTTGGAGTACAAGCTGGACGCCAAGAAGGGTCAATATCCAGACCAAAGACATCTAGTAGCTCCATTTCAAGATGAATGTGGTCCAGTGTCTGGTGAGAGTTCATAAAACAGTGGCAGCAAATTATGGCAGACCCATATGGGGCAACGCTTGTAAAGATGCTCACGCTGAAATTAACAGCAACATTTTGTCACATTTAGCTTTAAATAATGTTTAAAAAACTGATATGATATTTTGCGGGTCACTTTCTTGCACATTAACAACAATATTTGTCAACTTGGAAATCCAAATATTAAATGTTACACCTAAATGTTAAATGTTAAATCTAAATGTTAAATCTAAATCTAAATGTTAAATCTAAATCTAAATGTTAAATCTAAATATTAAATCTAAATCTAAATCTAAAAATCTAAATCTAAATCTAAATGTTAAATGTTAAATCTTAATCTAAATCTAAATGTTAAATATAAATATAAAATCTAAATCTAAATGTTAAATCTAAATATTAAATCCAAATCTAAATGTCAAATCTAAATGTTGAATCTAAATCTAAATCTAAATGTTAAATCTAAATGTTTTGGGTGAAACTAAATATTTAGCTAATATGAAAATTAAACACCGGTGACCGGAAGTACCTAAATAAAAGCTTGAGGAGGTCAGTGTATGTTTATAGTGTCAAATAACGAATAAAAATCATCTCATCCGGGGACATGGACTCTTGAACTTGGATAAACGTGTTAATAACTAGCTAAAATAATAAACACAGTTGGGGAAACTGTATTTGAAGAGTACTTTTGAGTTTTTAGTGTCACTTTTATGAATGGTGTCGGACTTATAGCCGCTAAAGCCAGCCACGAGGGGGGGCTCACTTTGACTGGTCTGTCACGTTCGCTTGCATTAAAGTCAGCTAGAGCCTATCCACGCCCGCCCACGACAAGGCACGGTACTGTTGGCCATGGTCACACTGCGAAATGTCCAACGAATCAGCCGAGAACATAGGCAGAGCCGTCCCGGTGGCTGTACAAACTTATTCAACAGCAACAGCCTCAGGGCCACCGCAGGCCATCTCGGTAAGCATGTTTTCCTAAACACGTAGCTAGCATTGTTTTGTTGTCAAGGCTAACTTAACTAAGCCAGTAGAGATTTGCGACTACCTTGACAACAATACAATGCTAGCTCCGTGGGTACCGAGGTACAGCCACCAGGACGGCTCTCCCGATGTTCTTGGCTAACGCTGATTCGTTTGACATTTCGCAGAGTGACCATGGCGGATAGTAGCTTACTGTACCTTGTCGGGGGCGGGCGGGGATAGGCTCTAGCTGGCCTTAATGCAAGCGAACATGACAAATCAGTCAAAGTGATCACCCCACTGAGACTGCACTACGTACGACTCCTCAACGAAGCGACTTTGGTGTGCGGTTGAAACAAAATATGAACACGAACAATGGGGCCACTGCCCAACTACTTCATATTTAGTTTCACCCGAAACATTTAGATTTAACATTTAGATTTAGATTTAATATTTAGATTTAACATTTAGATTTAGATTTAATATTTAGATTTAACATTTAGATTTAGATTTAACATTTAGATTTAGATTTAACATTTAGATTTAGAATTAGCTTTAGATTTAGATTTAACATTTAGATTTAGATTTAACATTTAGATTTAACATTTAACATTTAGGTGTAACATTTAATATTTGGATTTAACTATTTAAAATATTTCCAAGTTGACAAATATTGTTGTGTATGTGCAAGGTTTTCAAACATTATTTAAAGTTAAATGGGACAAAATGTTGCTGTTATTTTCAGCATGGGCCGCTTTACAAACGGTGCCCCATGGACCCAGTATGTCTCCAGTACCTCAACGTGTCCCCCACGGACCAGCTCAGGATGTAAGACCCCTACGTGAAGTTCAGTATGACATGGTGGACCACATGTCAAATTATGATGAAAAGAAAGAGGACTACTGTACTGTACAGGAAAGACACACATCGTTTATGACAAGTGCAACATCCACTCCAAAACTGCTTCAAGGGCTGTTCATGGAAAGTGTGTATACAAGAAAAACATCCACAAGCTGTCTTCTTATGTTCCAGTTCCATTCCAAATAAACGTGCTATCAGTTCATTAGCCTATTATAAAAGTATGGTTATGTGTTCCACAATAGTTTACTGAAGAAAAAACGTTTTTTTCTAGGTAATCTTTTCTACAATCATACATCTACTGTGTTCTTATGCATGTTCAGATTGCATAATTTCTCTAGATTCTTGCAGGCTCTGGGTTTTCCCTGTGATGACCTCACTGCTGTTCCCCACCCACGGTGAGATACTCATATCAACGTCATGTGCATGTATGTTCAGAACTGTGCACTGACGCAAAACCATGCAAACATCCAGTTCCAGATGTTTAGGTCATTCCTGATTGATTACTATGTGGAAAAACCTTATTTTTCTTAAATGTTTATGACATTTTACGCCCATCTCATCATGGTGTCCATTGGAAAAAATTGAAAAATTACTATTTAAAGCATGAGTTACCAAAAATGTGTTTTTTCCACTTAGTTTTTATGTTGAAGAAGAGTCAGAATCAGTTGAAATAAAATTACCCAGTCAAAAAATTGTAAAAACATCTATTTACTCTGGCATTGGTGATACTGACTGCCAATGTGTACCAATTAACCAATCTGTTCCACTTCACATGAGCTTCTGTGATTTTGTCGTAACATTTTTTGGGTCCAAAGCTAAAGTATAGTCAGGTTTCACCTCTAGGGCACCGATAACAAATATCTTTTTTTAGTATAAGTTGAATCACACACATCTGTTACTGTTATGGACTCATGTCTGGTGAGGATGAGTCCGCCCACAGGTGGGAGATTGACCACCTGGTGACCTGGTGCTTTCAGAACAACCTGGAGATAAATGCTCTGAAGACAGTGGAGATGATGGGGGCAAGTGGGGCTGCATCCCCAAAATACCCAATCACCCTGGGTACCTTCATAGCCCTACCCGCCCCCATCACCCTTGGTGACTCCACAGCCTCACCTGCCCCCACTGCCAAGGACAATTGCAGCGTATCATCCATTCTGCTGAGCAGGTGATTGGCTGCAATCTGTGTCTCTCCAAGACCTGTAGGCCTCCAGTATGCTGAGCCAGGCCCCCATGGATGATTACTGATCCCCCCCGCCTGTGCCACCACACGTCAGAAAATCATAGAATCGCCCCTGCACACGGGTCGATTCAGTACTGTCCATTATTACTGGTCATAAAAATATCAAAATCCATCTGGCCAACGTTCTGTGACTCCCAACATTATTATCAGTGTGCAAACTTATAGTTGAAGGAAGATTTTGTGTGTAAAATGTTGTGTGTATTTTCAGTCTTTGGTCTCAATCATACTCAACACAGTTTAAAAACATCAACAGGGGGAGGACGTTGTGGGATTTCAGGACACTGAAGTAAAAACAAGGATTTTTAAAACACAGTAACCCAAATAGTATGCTCTTTTTTAATTTAGTTTGGACTAAGAGAATAAAATGACTTAAGATTGTACATGCACCTTATGGGAGATTCTAAGCAAGAAATTAGGAAGTTGATAATATCATAACGTATAGTAGTTTAAGAATTTAAGCAAACTTATAAACCCCCTGAACCCAAAGGCCATTTTTACATTTCAATGTCCGTCTGGATTTATTTTATAAAAAAGCTTGTAAAACATCAACCCTGTTGTCTACAGTCAAGATTTGAACATGTATAACTGACATGCAGGACAATAGACATAGTTAGAAAACTTATATTGTTAGACTCAAGGTCCATTTAAAACATACATCACAATTAAAAGGACAGAAACAAAAGGACAGACAGAAAGTAAAGAATACAGCTATACCAGTGTTCCCACATATAGTAAGTGATTGGTATGGCAAGCAGAGATGGGAAGTAACGAAGTACAAGTACTTCGTTACTGTACTCAAGTAGATTTTTCTGAGATTTTTACTTTACTTTACTATTTATTTTTGTGGCGACTTTTTACTTCTACTCCTTACATTTTAACACAAATATCGGTACTTTCTACTCCTTACATTTTAAAAAATTGTCTCGTTACTTTCGTTTTGTACAAGAGGTTGTTATGTCGGAAAATAGCGCGGACACGCGGCACACACTGCGAGCGGGTGCGCGCGCTACACGGAGAGAAAAGTGAGAGAAATGAAAAGGAGACGAGCTGTCCGGAGGATAACCAGCTGAGATTGTGTGTGTGCCTCTTTGAGAACTGTAAGTCGTATAACTCATGTTGTCAGTTCACTTAAGCCTGTTTTTGGTCTATAGTTCTTCACATTTAAAGTAAGTTAGCTAGTGTTTTTGGTGTGGTCTTCACCTGTTAGCTGGGTTGCACGTTGATATTAATCAACACTTTCACCAGCTTTATTCGCATGAGTTTTTTTTTTTTGACCAAACTTCAGATACTGTAATTCAATTGTCAAGTGGATGGCAACTTAGCTAGAGAGAAGTTGTCTCCGTCTGTGTTTTAACAGACACACCTGGGTCGAAGTTGGAAACCAGAATCAGCTTTAATCCAGTCCTAATCTAGTTCTTAACTTCCACATTATTTCACTGGAGTTATCCTTATTATTGTTTACGTCATCAATACCATATTCAATCTAAATGGATGGGAATACATATACTGTACGTTGCATTTGACGCACAACTAAGACAACTCAACAGATTCAGCATTCTGCATTAATTCACAGCAAATCATTGAGGCTTGATGGCGCTAACGTTAGCACATAGTAGTATGGATGGTGTTAACGTTAGCACATAGTAGTATGGAGGGCGCTAACGTTAGCACATAGTAGTATGGATGGTGTTAACGTTAGCACATAGTAGTATGGAGGGCGACATGATTGATAATGGAGAAAACACCAAGACATTCCCATCATCTTCAGCCTTATCTGAGAGAGATGTTTGAGACAGAAGGCATCAAGAAGGACTCCTGGCCAATGTGCTGGGGAACTTCTTCATTAATGTATGTTTAGTCATTCATATTTTAATCATTTATTTTATTTCCAGAAGCCATATTTTAGCACACACATACATGTAGATTAATTTACATGTTAGGGGTAAAGATTAAAAATAGAAACTGGATCTGTGACTTCTCACAGAATCACAACTGAATTCATATCTTGCTAATAAGTCAGAATCTTATTAACCTGGAGTCCCAGTTTCTGTCATTATAATCATATATGTTATGTTTTAAGCCTATTAGCAGACATCCATTTAAAATGTAGCCTTTGCCATTTAAAGACATGTCCTCCATGTCCACTGAAGTTCCTCAGCATCTCTCTAGTAACGTCAGTGTGCTCCAGGTAGCTTCTGCAAGGCTACTTTTACTTTTATACTTTAAGTAAATTTCCAAGCCTGTACTTTGTTACTTTTACTTGAGTAAAGAAGTTTAATCAGTACTTCCACTTTTACCGGAGTATTTTTTAACACAAGTATCTGTACTTCCACTTAAGTACGGAAAGTGAGTACTTTTGCCATCTCTGATGGCAAGGCACTGATTCTCAGAACGGGACAATTAGGTTTAAGGTGGTGGGGGTTCAGAATGTACATTTCATTGACACGCGGGACAAGAAGGGGACATGAACCATGGACCATGCTAAGTTAAGCTAACCAACCATGACAATGTATGATAATTTGCGTATTTGAATTTTTAAGCATCAATAAAAAAATGTTTGACAAAATAGCCAACCTGCTAACTGTTGTAGCTTCATATTTTTAGACAGCTATGAGAGTGGTAATGATATTCCAAGTTGTCAAACTATTTCTTGAAGTTATTAACAGTGATTGAAACAAACTAGGCAGATTCAGCTTGTGTACAGTAAATATAACATAGTACTTCCTCCCTCGTGACAGTATTCTTGTTCCAACTACATTTCTCTCATGGTGCATCCATATTTGTAACAGACTTGCAAACTTTTAAACCCATGTATCATCATAAAGTGTGGAGTCAGATGCCCTCCAGCTGACAGGCTCTTGAGATTTCCCACTCAACATCCGTCTTTTGATTGCACTTCAATGACAAAAAAGTGAAAATGTCGGAAATGAAAATGTGTAGAGGAAAGTAATGTGGGGTGATGATTCTAAAATGTCATCCAGAACCCTCTTAACTTTCTTGCTTTTTTATGTAAATGAGACATTCTGGGGATTTGTTGTTGTCTAAAGTTAGCAGGACATCTTCTCTTTAGCCTGGGGTAAGCAAAAACACAATGATGTGTTGTCTTTTCCAGGTTCAGCCCCATCAACTTTCCCAGTGCCTTGTGGGAATTGGTGTCCAAAAAAACACTTATCACTGTAATTTGTGAGTTATATGGATGACTTATGGGTTGGAGATAGACTTATTTGTGTGTGATCTCTACCATGAGGCAAGACTGCAGCGCGTTTGTAAGTCATTAGTTAGAATAACAGATGGAGGTAATGTACAGTGAGAGTATTACGGAGACCTTCATTATTCACAAAAATCAGATTAATGCCACTGTGTTGGTAGGCATAATGAACAGTGGGTGGTGAGACGTTCAAATCCTAAAACAACGAGATTCAGCTGGAGGAGCTAGAATGAATTAACAAAGGGAGGGAGAAAGAAAGATGCCAAAGAATCCTATCAGCCGCCTTCACTTATTTCCCCGAAACACATCACTGAAGGTGTGGGGGCTTCCTTACGATTTCTCAGCCAAAAAGTCTGAAACAATTATAAATCCAGGATCAGAGGCACAGCATTCCTCAAAGCTTACATTTTTGACTTTCAACTCATCCCATTCTCTGTGCCTGCTTTGATTTTTGAACCAAAAATTAAATTGAGACAAGTGCGAGCTTTGCGGGGCGCCGTTCAGGGGAGAGAAACAAGAGCAGCCATTGGGCAAATATTGAAATCGGCGGATCACATCAAAACTTGATCAATGTGTTGATGTGTTGGCAGCAGTGTATTAGTCACTGGGGGAATCCAATCAGCCAAATAAAATGAGCCTGGTGTGTGTTTTTTCTTTCGAGTTGTATTGCCTTAGAGCAGCAGACTTGTTCTACAAGCAGCCCACACAGTGAAACTGATACAGACTGAGAAAACATCTGCACATTGATCATCATAACGCAGCAAATTCCCCATGCAATATGTTGAAAGCAAAGGAGGCCCTATTACCCCGCCCCCCCACCCAATACTGTCTTCCATTTCCTCCTGCAGTTGCCATGGTGACATTTTTTATAAAAAGAAAAAGATATCAAAGGATTTGATCAGTTTCTACTTTTTCTCCATGTGGGTTGTATTTACTAAATAAACGATCTCTTGCGTACTGGTCAGTGTTCGGGACTCTTTCTAAGCTCCTGGGCTCCGTTTCAGGGAAGGATGGTTAACAAACTCTGAGTCCAACCCTCAACTCTGAGTTGATTTACCCTGAGATCGGAAACTCTGAATTTTTGGTCTAGAACAGCAGATTTGAGTTCCATCAACTCAGAGTAGGTTGAGAAGCATGCACCACCAATCCTAAAAGGCAGCACGAATGGAGCCATAATACTAAGATTCACCATGGCAACAACCACAAACAAACTGGTCAGCGGAAATACTTATGCACGTGCACTGTGAGTCTTAAAAAGCAACACAGCGGCTGCTGTAAAAAAGCAAGAATTGATGTGGAAGAAAATTGCTACTTTAGTCAATGCGTAAGCTCTAATATATATATATTATCTTACTGGTGAAAACTGGAATGGTAGTAGGCTACAATTATCATTTCATTCAGGTGCAATCCTGCAGGAAAAAATGTAAACTACTACTAATCCCATTCTAAGGTTGCAGCATCATCATTACGAGAATTATGATTTACAATCATTCATTTCTTTCTAATGTCTCTTACTGGTTTGTGTCCAGGGAACGCTACACAAACGTTAAAACTTGTTTCAGAGTGATGCACACTCTTCTGACTGTGCTTTCCTACAGTGGCTTTACTAATATGCTCCTTATCGACAGTGGTGTAAAGAAAACTGCTGTTTGCAAAAGAAAACGTAATGCAACACATATAATGTGCTGGGATGTAGAGCAGGTCCCAATGGGTGACGTCAGTGATATGAGGACGGATAAGGTTATGTAGGCATGTATGTCGTTCAGCGATGCGCTGTTACATCCTGCTACGCTCTGCTGTGCCCTGCTACGTCCTGCTAATTCCTGCTGCGTCCTGCTATGCTCTGCTGTGCCCTGCTACGTCCTGCTAATTCCTGCTGCGTCCTGCTATGCTCTGCTGTGCCCTGCTACGTCCTGCTACGCTCTGCTGTGTCCTGCTACGTCCTGCTACGCTCTGCTGTGTACTGCTACGTCCTGCTACGCTCTGCTGTGTCCTGCTACGTCCTGCTACGCTCTGCTGTGTCCTGCTACATCCTGCTACGCTCTGCTGTGTACTGCTACGTCCTGCTATGCTCTGTGCTCTGCTGTGCCCTGCTACGTCCTGCTACATTCTGCTACGTCCTGCTACGCTCTGCTGTGCCCTGCTACGTCCTGCTACTTATTAAAAAATCTTATTACAAAACAAAAACCAACAGACAACAAGGAAGGGTTAGGGGACATTACTAGACATGTTCTGATATTAGTATCAGAAAAGCCTCCGATGTAGCCTAAAATGCTGGAATTGCTAACGGTACATACTTTATGAGTCTATGCACGGATCCGATGTCAGTTAATAGTAGATCCTGGAAGAAAATCTACTTTAAAGGTAGTTTATTTTTGTTATTTTCTGTTTAGACTCTTCTATGACGTTTGTGTTTGTTTGTGTTTTATGAAGAGTTTAAGCTGAGCAAGGCCGATAACAGTGATAGGAATCATATCCTATCCTCACTGGGAGATTAGTATACAGCTGATGAAACATTATAAAATATATGACAAGCTGGTACTGGATCGGTACTCGGTATCGGCCAATACCCAAGTTCAGGAATCAGGATCAGGAGAGAAAAAATGGTATTGGGTTACTATAGTACATACAGAACAAGTTATGGGCTACTAAGTAACTGTTATGTCAATAGTGTGTTTCCAGGAGGTTCCTAACAAGGCCTAGGTTTTAAAAAAAATATTCAAATTGATTTTAACCTTTGTCTGTATCATATGATATAAAACTAGAAGACCTAAGGAATCTGTTGCTACTTAATCAGGGGTCCCTCTGTCACCTCCAAAACTCTAGTCTTGTAGAGCTGCACTGTGCTGTGTATTCATGTTAATTAAAAAGTAGATTATGTAACTTTGGGGTCAGTTTTTAAAACATGTAAAAATTGATACTTTTAAGCATGGACGGGACTAGAAGTTGGGCACGGGGTGCATACACAAAGTTTACATACAAACATGTTTACCTATTCTATTTTGCCTGGAAATGCTTCCAACACGGTCGCGTGAAAAATAGGCATTGGTCTTATTTTTAGCATTTAGCTTGTCATGCAGGCAGTGTGTAAGCTCTAAGCTGTTAGACTGAAAGAGTTTATCTGTTTTACTGCTTTTTATATTTATATTGTTCACTGTAGACAATTCGTAAGATCTGCCTAGGGACAATTGATGAAAAATTGCCTTTTTGGCTAATTCTGGTGCATTTACAGAAATGTTAAAAGTACACTGTCTCTGTCAAATAAATAAATGAATGAATTTAACAGGGGAGCCAAAATAAAAACGGACTAGGCCTGCAGCTGACACGCTCGCGCGACACATCTAGCACCTTACCTGGTTGACCAGATCCACCTCAGGAAAGCTCTGACACCTTGATGATGCTTTAACTTTGAAGATTGTGAGTTTTTATCAAAGAGCGTCGGAGTAGCAGCAAGGCGAGCTTCGATGTTACATCATGAAACAGGTAGTTGTTTGTTACTTGAGTGTACATTGTCCAATCTGCCCCAAATGTTGTAGACTTAGTTAGAGAATAGACATGAGAGCAAGTGAGAGTGACAATAATGAGAGTGTTAGAGTGATAGTCATGGTGCCAACTATTGGCAACAGAAAGGAAGCCCTGGCAAAAAAATGATTTTGAATTTTCAAACAGTTTTTAAAAATTAAAATTAAAAGTAGTGATCCACATAGTTTGTCCTGTTACATCAACAAAACATACTTATTGAGTATAAAAACAAGGAGTTTTGGTGTGTTACTGCTAGGTGGATATTTTTTTCTGGGTTTCTGTGCGTGTGTTTATGGAGCAGTAATGATGGCAGTCTCAGGCTGTGGTCACTTTGAATTAGTGGCTGTATCTCATCATCCATCCACACTACCTTTCTCCTGTAGTGCTCACTAGACCTGAGTCACTGTGTGTGTGTGTGTGTGTGTTTGTGTGTGTGTGTGTGTCAGTCAGCTTATCTGACAGCAGCAGCCTCAGGCCAATCAGCCCCCTCTCCTACACATTTACATGCAGAAACAAACTGCATCCAAAGATCTTCAGATCTATCCATTCATCCATCTCTGCTCAGAAGTAGGGAACAACATACACACACACACACACACACACACAGTCTTGTCACATCCATTTGGGCCATGAGTAACCCTGAGGGTAGACCTTTCTTACCTTTAGGGGAGTCTGCTGCTTCCTGTTAATGGGGACAACCCTGGAACCTCAAGGTCCACCACACACACACACACACACATGCAGCGACCACCCCATTAGTCACAGTTTGCCAGAGGAATCACCACCCTCCTGTCACTGAGTTGAGTCACAGCCCCAGTATAGCAAACTCTCTAACACACACACACACACACACACTCACGTTCATGAAAACCCTCATACTTTATAGTTTTGACCTCGTCCCTAACCTTTAAGTGACTTCCTGTTAGAGGTGACCTTTGACCCTGCCCACAGCCATTCCTTGCCACTGAATACCTTACTCTCAGCATCAGGTTTGCTGTGTCCTTCTTACAGCACGTCCTTCTTCGCTGGGGGCTCCTCCCCTTTAGGCCTCAATGCACTTAAACACAAAACCGACTCACATGTACGTATAAACACACATGCACACACACACACACACACACACACAAACACACACTGGACAGGCATTGATGAAAGAGCTAATATTAATCAAATACAAAAAAACACTTAGATATATCATTAATGTATGATAACATAGAGTAAAACACAAAATAGTCATTAGTACATAATTATAACAACTGCTAACACATGTTTTCAAATCTGTCTCTCTTTTTTAGAGACGGGTATGGCTGCTGCCTGTAGCGTCCCATTTCGTCCGTCCCGTCTCATGCGGTCCCGTCTCATACTGAGCTGTGTCCAACGGTAAAACCAGAGGGTCAAAATTACGATATCGCGAATAATTTTCCAGATGGAGTCACTGGTAAATTCGTGACCACATTTGTTGCAATCAATTGAAAAACGTTCAAAAACTGTTAAAGTAACAATTTTGCCATAGGCTACATATAGTTTTCTCATTTCTGAATGTTATGCTTGTGTTGTTCTATATTAACGTAGCTGCATCTGATGAATCAGCGACGCAGCCGTTTCTGCCATCTAACGGCAGGATCTACAGAGGAGGGGTCACAATCCACGATCTGCACTCACAACAACAAGACTACAAAATTAAACATGTTACACGCTTTCCAAGACTTTTTAATTGTATATTCTATATTGTTTTCACACTTCACTGGGACATTGCTGCAAATAACTGCTTATCAGCATGGCGAGAGCATTCGACTGTAGCTCTACAGTCGCTGCCTCGGCTGTTGGCTCTCTGGGACCCGGGGCAGAATGTTATCAGGTCTCTGGGACCCGGGGCAGAATGCGGTTGTAGTTTTCTACCCACGCGGCATCGGCCTTCGGGTCTCTGGGTCCTGCATTCGACTGCGTATCTCTGCTGCCACGGTCTTGGGCCAGAATGCGATTGAAGTTTTCTTCCACAGCGGTTCTATCGTATTTTGTGTAGTATTGTATGAAAGGGAAAAAAAATTAAAAACCAAACCAAATGCTTGACCTCTGTCGGGAGAGAAATTCCTTTCTTCTTTTCCTTCGAAAGAAGGATTTTTTTAGTTTGCCTATCATCTGTATTTATTTGAGAGACGGACACATATTTTTAAATATTTAAAAACACACCAAATATTTTATTCATTAAAAGTTGACGTGAGCTTTTACTTTGAAAAGTAAGAGAGATATAGTATTTTATTCCAGATGCAAGCTTTTATTTTGAAAAGTAGAACATCGGGGATGGCAGAAGGATTTTTTTTAGTTTGTCTATAATCTGCATTTATTTTATAGACAAACACGTATTTTAAGTGTTTTTATTCATCAGTATGATAGTCTGCGTTAATTTTATGTACATGTTTAGTTTAAAAAAAACATTTGCATGATTGCCGTTACTTAAACAGTAACGGCAATCATGCATATGAATAAAATACTTTCAATATTTTTTATTTTTTTTATTTAACAGTAACGGCAATCACACAAATTAATAAAATAATTTTGATATTTGGTGTTTTCCGTTCTTTTCAGGCACCCAGATAGCTCAGTGTGTAGAGTGGGTGCCCATATTCAGAGGTTTGCTCTTCGACGCAGCTGTCCCTAGTTCGAGACCGCCTGCGACCCTTTGCGTCTCTCTCTCTTGGTGTTTTTTTTAACTAAACGTTAAAACCAAATATTAAAAGTATTTTATTCATTAGCATGATAGTTGACGCAGGTTTATTTTATTCCAGACGATAGTCTGCATTTATCTTGTCAACACAACCATCCATCTGGAAAATTATTCGCGATTTCGCATTTTTGACCCTCTGGATTTACCGTTGGACACACCTCCGCATGAGACGGGACCGCATGAGACGGGACGGACAAGATGGGATGCTCCAGGCTGCAGCCATATACTCTTGCTTTTTTATCAAAACTATACACACAAAAATCCAAAATGCCTCACATCTCCTTCAAAATGAAACCCTGAGGGAAAGGCTGAGGCAGACATAGCTCATGGTTTGGGAGATTTGGTGTGTAGTTCTGCTCTTTGAGTGAGAGGTTTCAAAATCCGTGTGACATGAAAAGATTTTGTGTGCAATCTTGTTTTGGTATAACATTTGCACCCCACAAAAGAAAATGCTGCATACAACGTTAAATCAAGTGAACTGTTGACACCATACAGTAACGTGAGCTATATAAATTAGCCGGATAAATGGTTAAATCTCATTGGCTCTTACCAGTGTATCTCCATGTGTGTCCATGTGTAGCTATTTGTACTGTGTAATTGTAAAACTGCGTTACGGGGTAATAAAAGCAGTGAATAAATGTAATAGAGTTGGTAAAGACTGTCTGTCCTCTCCTGTGGCTTAATGATCACAGAGACAACTGACTTGGATCGAATGTGTCCTGTTAAAGAGAGATAGGAAAAATGGGGATAGACGCAAATAATACATGCATATCTCTTCCAGCCTTTTCCGGTCTGTCTCTCTCTTGTTCCCTCGCTCTCTGTGTTTCCTCCCTAAATTGGAAAGAATCCATCTCTCAAACATTTACTAACCTTGGTTTGTTAGAACCATGAAAGACATTTTTGTCAATTTAAAAACCTGCAATATTGAATCAATAAAACATTCTTCTACTGTCTGATGGATTGAAGGTTCCTGTTTGACTGAAACATAATGCTGACATGCTGCAGGTTCCTGTTTGAGTTTAAGAAAGGAGGAATCTATTTATTTATTTCAATTGCTTTTGAGGTTTCAATGCAGTCAATTTTTGAACATGTGTTCTCATTCCTTACTCCTCATTGTTACATTCAATAAAAGCCTGCCTCCTCTAAATCATTTACATGAACTCTATAAAATCTCTTCTTGGACTGTTCATGTACCATCTTAAGTATGTTTTGTAGTAGTGTTTTTCATTGTTTGGTACTGTTGAGTGCTTTTCACAGCCATTTAAATAGGAAACATCCAGCAGTTATGAAGCACTGCAGCACCCCCATGTGTCTGCACACGGAACAGCATTCCAATGTGTTCTGGCAGGAAAACGGGTAAAACTGTGGTAAAATAACACACGAGGGGAGGGGAGGAGAGGTTTTCAAAGTCCCCTTAATGGACAATTTTTCAGAGAATATGCACAATAATAGAAATCAAAAACAAAAAAACAAGACAAAGAAAAATGTAACCATTGTGTTGTTCTCCCGGATGAAAAAACTGACAAAAATCTGACATTTTTGTTCCTTTTTCAGAATTTTCTTTAGTTTTCCCTGACACCATCTTACTACCCCTAGTTTTATAGTACTTTTGGAATTCATGGTCAATAACCCTAATTTTTTTAGAATTGTACCTAATATAAGTTTTTTTTTAAAAGCAGAAATTATGAATTATTTTGACTAGTTAAGATCAGAGGAATGAAAGTGATCAATTGTATTTGCAAAGAGCGTTGTATGGAATCCTATCCATTTTTTGGTGGTAGTTTGGTTAAAAAGAAACCCAGCTTTCAGATGTAGACATTTTTTCAAAAGGGTCAAATCTGACCCGAGGACGAAACGAGACAAAACAAAACAAGAGAAAGAAAGTGCTTTTCTTAAATAAAAACTATCTACCAACTCTCCATCCCCCCCCCCCCACTAAGCAACCCCCCCTCCCCTCCGCTCCCAAAGCACAAATGACTGAAATCCAGCAAATGTCACCCTCAAATAGGGCCTTGGCCTTGGCTCTACACTACCAGCACCCTGAGCCCGGTTCAGTCTCTTTTTGCTTTCTGTATTTTGGACCAAAAATTAATAATTCCACACAAAAAAACTCCCCAAAACCCTGAAAACACCCTTTAAGAAGCTGTAGCAAAGCTGTCATCCGAGGACAATGAACAAATAAATGTGCTAGGGTTTTCAGCTGAATAAAATTCCCTCCCCTAGCACTGGATCCAGGTGCACTCTATATCCGTTCATAGCAAGAGCCCCATGTACAATCCTCCATTGAAGGTCTGCTTTTTAACGGGCAGCTTCAGTCCACCTTGACTCCTTCAGCTCAGCCAAAGACCGCATGTTCAGGACCTTTATACAGGTATAATAAAGCGTTTTCCTCCCTGCAGCTTGAAACTTGTGGGTTGAAAAAGACAGTAGCTGGACTGCTTCCCCCCCCCACTCCCCCACAGCTGGGGTGATGGTCAGAGAGTACACCCACCCCTCACTCCACTGATCACACAGAGTCTGATTCTCTGCCACAGTTTGCTCAGGTTGCTCTAGGGCAGCACAAACTTCATTCTCCACCCTGTCGATCAGTCTGATGGAGGCAATGTTGCTACTCGCTATTAGGACCTTTAACAGACCCTCATCAAGTGACCCAGTTCGGTACCCCAGCTTCTCGGAGACCGGCTCACAGGCTGGCACACTGTAATGTTCAAGTCGTTAAACAGGTAAGAAAGGTTCCTCAAACAGTCACATTCCCGGAGTTTTATTTGCATCACAAGTACATTTTGGTAACTGCCACACGTGCAGCACAAAGTTGTAGAAAGATGTCAGCCCAGTGAGGTCCATATCCTCAGTTTGTAGGAGGAAAAGCTGCTTTTCGAAGCCCAACCGCCCAGCTCTCCTCAGCAGCAACAGCTGTATAATATTCTTTGGGCAGTCTGGAGTCTAAAGGAGGCAATATTCAGCTGGCTTTCCACCAGCCTGGCCCCCTTCAGCTACGTGCAGGTAGAGAGCTGCTGCCTGAACCCAGTGGCGCCCCGACTAGAAGTCAACGATGGCCCTCTGAATAACAATGAGCCTGTGCCAAAGGGTCAAGGCAACCAAGTTATTGGCAATCAAAAATCTTTCCATACTACAGCTGGGGTAGCAATCACTGCCATTTAGACAACCGATTGCACACAGAAGTTTACAAAATCCTGTACCTGTCATGATAATGAAAGTAATCTAATCTAATCAAGTATTCAATTCAATTCAAGGGGCTTAATTTTCAATAACAATGTTGGCAAAGCATCAGACAAAACACAATAAACAGTTCTATGTATATTAACACGATATTAGGATTGGTTTATATCATTTTACAAATTATTTATTCTATACACTACATGTTTTCAATTCCTCACTACAGCTGTTCCATAAATTCACTATGAGGGGGCAATCAAGTGTACATGATCTTTAGATTGTAGAAAATATTTAATGTTATACAGTGCTATAATTGAATATTTGCTTTGATATCATGTATATTTGGTTTCCAGCATAATTTATTATCTATTATCAGTCACAGAAATGTAAACAGGCACTCTTTCTGATTTCAAAATCATTAATCATGACTATGCGTTTGCATTTGTTGCCCAATTGCCCAGAAAACATGAATTCAGTCTTACTTAAGTTTTTGTTCAAAACTAATTTCTTTTCACTGTGTCCAAAATTTGTTTTAATTTATAACCACAACAAATTTAAATAGTATCATCTAACAATGAAATACATTTTAACCCCAGATGTATTATTTATAAACAATAACTGGGCCTAACACTGAGCCTTGGGGAACACCGCTAGTTACCTTCAGTAACTGTGAGTTAACTAAGAGAATGCTCCCCCTCTATTCGATAAGATGAGCCTTTATTGTCTCCAATAGGAGAAATTTTTCTTAGGCATTCAAGAGAAACAAATGCTGACAAATCACGTATACACTTAATGTTGATAATGATTGCACATTTCCCGTTAACTCAATAACTTCTGTATTGCACAATGCCCAATTGTTTAATACCATATACAATTTACATAGCATATGTTGTATACATACACACACACACACACACGACGCTCACACCTTATCTGTTATTATTCATTAATCTGATTAATGGGATTTTTTACCTGTTAAGCTTAGAGTTTGGTAACATGTACATTCTGCCTGAAGGCATCAGCTCAAACTCACTATAAAGAACGTGATTTTGGTCGTGGGTGATTTTGAGACCCTGTTTCCTCAACGCCTCCACAAAAAGCTCCTGAAGAGGAGTTGGTGTCATTTGGCCAATTGTTTTTGCAGCCCTTTTCATCAAGTTTTGGAGCTGTGATTTTAATTTAACGGACAGGTTATAGAACCGAGCCATACTGCCATAACTAACAATAGATTTAAAGATAGCCTTGTAAAACAGTAGCAAGATTTCTTTGTCCACTTCATGAACTCAAATTCGTCTAAAAAAATACAGACGCTGACATAGCTTAAAGCAAACATACTACACTTGATGGGACCACTGCAACTGACAATTCTAAAATCTAATTGTATGCCTGAATACGTATATGTTGTTACCTGGTCATCAAGCATACCTCCTCTATCTCCTGTTTATAGATAGCAATGTCTGAGTCTTTTGTAAGTTGGACTAAGTATGGCCGTATCATCTGAAAATTGAATGATGGTGTTATTTCTATAGATGTTTCTGCGATCATTTGTTTAACTATAAAAAGTAAGTAAAGTAAGGGAGAGCTTACACAGCCTTGAGGGGCACCTGTACTTAAGTTCAAAGTATCAGAAAGAGTAGAGTTGACCCATACCTGCTACGTCCTGCTATGCTCTGCAGTGCCCTGCTACATCTTGTAACGCCCTGCAGTGCCCTGCTATCCCATGAACTATTCCAACTACTATTTCTAGTCATTATTCCATTATCTTTAATGTGACTATTATTGCCACTGTTCCTCACACATCTAACCGGCAACATCAGACTACGCCTAGAAGCCTTGGTTTGTCCAAGGTTTCTCCTTAAAAGGAAGTTTTCCTCGCCACTGTCCCACTAAATGCTTGCGCTTATGGGAATTACTGGAATTGTTGGGGCTCTTGTTAGTCCTCATTTTCTGGTGTATTTAGTCCCTGTTTGTTGTCGGATTCTTACGTTCTGTTGCTGTTTGGATTTTACATGCTATCTTCTCTTCGGTGGAGTTATTTTTCTCTTGTTCCTATTAGTTGGATTACTTTTGTTTTTTGGCCATCCGTTTCCTTGTTTTATCCATTTTCAGAAAAGTGAGAAGGAATTTTTTTTCTGCTGCATAGCTCAACTTTTGCCATGCAACATCTAACAGAATGCCTCCTCAGAGTCCAACCAGCTCGTTTTTTTTTCTTCTTCTTTTTACCCCTCTCTTGGGAATATGGCACGCCATCCACTTTCTGTGTGTGTGTGTGTGTGTGTGTTTGTGTGTGTGGTCCAAGCATTTCCTCTGTATCAATGCTAGTGTGTGTATGTATGTGCATCTGTGTTATCTCTCAACTTGCAGCATGACTGTTCACTGTGCTGACAGTGTGGAAATGGAGCCATTCTATCACACACACGTACATGAGGAGTCCTTGGCTAGATTAACTTTTTTCTTCTTGCACCTGGAACCTAAATTATTTCATGTGTTAATTATCTCCTTGATGCTTTGAGGTGAAATGAAAAGGTCACACCTCTTGATACCGAATCAGACAAAAACATCTAAGCATTCAGTTTTGGACATGCAAATTTTTGTCAAGAACCTTTACCATTGAGTCAAAAAGTGTTCATTCAAAAAATGTTATTTTATTTGAGCATAGTACTGAATATCTGTCTTTGCATTAGCTAATCCCAGGTTTTATTTGTATGTATTTAACTGTGTGCTTAATGCCACACTGCACCTTGCCTGCATATGTAAGCAGGAATATGCTGGTTATATCAGCTGACTAGTAAGTGGTCATAATGGTGATGACCCACTGCTTAACGGTGACATTCAGGTCATTGCCTATGGAGGACCAGGTCTTCCATATTTAAGAATAAATACAGAAATAAATAAATGCTCAATTAATAAATAGGCATACAATTAATTGCCCCAAAAAATACAATGAACAAATAAATGTAGGTAGAAATTAAATAATACAGTG
>NC_048416.1:8926524-8940043 GCF_013103735.1 Etheostoma cragini | reverse complement strand
GACAGGAGGCATTTAGCAACTGTTTTTGAAAACAATGCTAACGTTATAAGTATTGACTTTATCATTTTTTGTTTAGACACCCTGACAGAACGTGTGTTTCAGTTAGCGGCACACATGGACACAGATGTGGACAATGTAGTTTTTCAGAATGTGGAGGAAGCGGCCTATCTTCTTAACTCGGTTGCTAACGTTAACCACACACCTGGGATAGCTGGTCGCCCAGCTTCTATGCTGCCTGTGGACGCCGTGGAAGGTCTTCTTCTGGCGGGTTTGCCTGTTGGTGCCATTGCAAGGCTTTTTGGAGTCAGCAAAACAACAGTGTACCATTACATGTGATGCCAATAGAACCAGTGTGTGTAACGTTACCAATTCACAAGAATGACACAGGAGAAAGGGAAACCCTTGCTAGCTTTGGTTAATTTACAAAGTTATGGAACTAATCAAGAATGCATAGAAAGTAACGTTATGTCGCTCACACAGTGACTTCAGACTCGACTCCGACTCGAGGTGCGGGACTCGTGAACAATGTTTATTTTTAGGAAGCGTCCGCTGAGCTTGCCGTTATAACCTTCCTCTGTTACCTATAACTTGCCTACCTAACACGTAGTATCTGCTGCGCGCGGCCGCACGTGAGTGAGAGTTGACAACAAACAGCGGCAGCTGCTCCGCTTTTCATCATAAAGTTTGGCTTTAAAACGTCATACAACAAGACCCAAACAAAGAAGCGCTGAACGCAAAATAGGTGAGTAACCTGGGGTGAGTAAACATGTTCAGCTCAGCATTGGCCATCTAACGTTAGCTTGCTTTTTGCTTCAGATACGAAGCTTCGGGAGGTTTACTCTGACTGTCGTTCGTTATGAGAAGATGTCTAAGAAGTCTAAACGATAAATGATAAAGTCAATAATTATAACGTTAGATTTGTTTTCAAAAACAGTTGCTAAATGCCTCCTGTCACTGACAACTTCATCGCGGGTAGACATCTTTGTTGAGTGTGTGACCGGTGGCATGTAAATTCGACCGTGCAGTGAAATGCTGACCAACCAATGGGCAGAAGTTGGCCCCTTAAGACCCGCCCCTCCTCGTCTGCATTAATGAGGTAGAAATGCATACAGAAATGTAAAAGTGAGAGGCAGAAATAAATACCAGGGGTGAAAATAAATAGGGTAGAAATGCAAAGGAAGAATAAAACAGACCAAAAAATTAAACACACACAGAAATAAATACATTTAAAAAATAGGTAATTACTAAATAAAGTTGAAGATTATAACAGACAATAAATAAATAAGGTAATTATTACAAAGCTAAATATATAAAGAAGCTAATTAAAAGAGATATGTACATTTATGTCTCACTGTATTATTTAATTTCTACCTACATTTATTTGTTCATTGTATTTTTTGGGGCAATTAATTGTATGCCTATTTATTTATTGAGCATTTATTTATTTATTTATATGTTTTTTCCAGACCTAAACCCAATAGAGAATCTTTAGAGGGAGCTCAAACTCTGTGTTTTTCAGTGACAGCCCAGAAACTTGACTGATCTAGAGAAGATCTGTGTGGAGGAGTGTGCCAAAATCCCTTCTGCAGTGTGTGCAAACCCGGTGGATAACTACAGGAAACGTTTGACCTCTGTAATTGCAAACAAAGGCTACCAAATATTAGCATTGATTTTCTCAGGTGTTCAAATACTTATTTGCAGCTGTATCATACAAATATATAGTTAAAAAATCATACATTGTGATTTCTGGATTTTCTTTTTTTTAGATTATGTCTCTCACATTGGACATGCACCTACAATGACAATTTCAAACCCCTCCGTGATTTCTAAGTGGGAGAACTTATGTGGGTAAGTTCCCACATACTTATGTGGGAGAAAATAGCAGGGTGTTTAAATACTTATTTTCCTCACTGGGTCTTTGTTTTTAAAACCTTTTTTTGAAGTTAGTTTCCATACCATGTCATCTATAATTCAACCAGTATTTTTGTATGTGCATTAAATTAAATGATCCAGGGAACGGCTTTCTTTATGGTATATGTAGATAGGTAAGTGAACAACCAATGAAACTTATATAGGTCATCATCAGGTTGACATGTTAGCAGGAATAACTGGTTAGCACGGCAGTTAGCTGGTAAGAATACGCACCCAGATGACCCCCTAAAAAAGTCTAAATGTTCAGTGTGGAACGATGAATCCCAGTCGCACCAAACGAGCACCATCTTGACTACAAAGCGGAAGTTTTTCTTAGACAGCCGGAGCAGCGACATCTCCATCACATAAAAAGAAAAAACAAAACCTATAGTAGTTACTACGTGTTGTGACATAAATGCAAAAACAGTGGCAATAACTGTGGTGTGTGTATTTAATTATTTACCAACTGATCATTCTTGAAAAGGTAAAGTGATACTGAAATCCTGCTGCTGCGCTGCAATCCATGCATGAAGGAATTTGTCTGTTTAAAAAGAAGAAAAAACAAACAAACTCATGTTCAGCCAATAGTAGGAGGCAATGTAGTTTCCACACATTGAAGTCAGGGGTAAATTAACACAGTGTTACTTTTGGGACCATAGACCCTTTTCACGATAAAATCTAACTTCCGCATTTCTGCGTAACTTCACTTCCATTTTTACCCTCTCACCGAAATACAACTGTTGACCACCATCTACTTGATGACATTCCAAAAAGGTACATTTAAATTAATAAAGTTAAGAGTAATATTTACGTATATTGATCATTATTGTTAATTATTAACAATAGGTAATTAACTTAGGAAAGTGGGCTAATGTTATCTAGCAATAGCTTTAGCTAGTACCGTTAGCAATACATTGCTGCCGTAACAAGTTTCTAGGGATGAGCCGAGTACTCGGCTGAAACGAGTATCCGTTACGGATAAAGCACTTTTGCCGAGTACAAGTATTATACGAGTCAATATCTGTGCTCGGATTGAATACAGCTCATCAGCTGACCGCGCTGCTTTCTGTGACAGTCACATCGCCCCCCACCCTACACACACGCTCTGCTCTCTCACACACAGAACACAGAGAACAGCGTTCCCTCTCCCCCCGCCCTCTCTCTCTCTCTCTCTCTCTCTCTCTTACTCACACACACACACACACACACACACTCACACATACCTGGTGTAGAAATAAAAAGAACTAAAAACCAAAAAAAATCACACTGATCATAAAAAAGTTATGAGTATGAAAACTCTTGTTCATTACATTTTACTTCATAATTGCAACCACATGTGTTGTTTTCATTGTTGCAAAACTGTATATAGTTTGTTTGTTACCATGACAACACCATTGATCTGAAGGTGGATGCTATTGCTGTCATGTAAATAGTTTTTTAATCAGCAATAAATATAACAATTTCTGATCAACCCATATCAATTGCATGCTGAAAATAACATACCGGTTAAAGCCCCGCCCATTTCATGACAACCCACGTCCGGGATAGGCCCCGCCCAGTCCGAGTACAGATACAGATAATTCATGTGTTAAACGGATACAGATAATGCTGTACTCGCTCATCCTTACAAGTTTACTTAATGCTTTGTTAGGCAGTTACTTTTATTCATGAATGTATAGTCACTTGCCTGTTTAAATATTGATTTCCGGATAGCTAGATAAGTATTGATTCCTGGTTAAAGCTGAATGCTAACATAGCTGTTTCTTTTCTCCAAGTGTCTGTATCCCAACAGTATCCCATCCAACACCGAAGCATGGCACAATCTTCGAGAAGATGCTATTGCAGTGTACCATTTTGTAACAGAAATTCCTGTATCTGAGTTTTCACGATGTCCCTGTAAATTAAGAAAAATACGTGCCTGTTTTAGGGTTCTTCGTGGGAGCACCTTGTGTGCGCAGCCAGCCCTTTTCCCCTGAGGATAAATACACATCGGCCGGTGGACGCATTCGTATTAATCAAGGATTGGTGCCGTCTCCATTCCACTGGAATAATAGGGGCAAGTGTAGGTGGACGGCATTAAACTCAATACTAATCCAATGATACATTACTTCTACAACATGTTTAATAATTTAATCCTGATGCAATATAACTGTTATATTTTGGGGACTGAAAACTAATTACCAAAATGTGTCATGACAAGTGTGTGGTTAATTTCACACATAGGAGCCGGCTCACAAGCTCAGCACTCAGTTTACCAGTGAGCAAGAAAGCGTATTGGTCCTGGATGACGCTGATCATGGGATGCTTGTCTGCACTGTGGGGGCTTTGCCTGCAGTGCTAAATGATCACGACTATGCCTACCATCCTTCTACTGGTTAGCATTACAAATAAGAGTAACCACTTTTCTGTTTGGCAAAAAAACATGTTGAAGATGAGTAATACTTACCAACATGAATGCCTTTTCTTCCCCTTAAGGTAAACTGGACATTGTTACTCAAAGAATTCAAGTTGGCGCTTCAAGTGTTGTCCTTAGAATTTGAGATCTTGCAGCTGACAGTTAAGAAGCAGCATCCACTCCTTTAAAGGTTTGTGTCACAGATGAGGAATACTGCTACTACACAAGATTCAGCTCAAAGGATGTATTCAATGTGCCTTGGGAGTCTTTTTATCCCTCTGCTTTACGGCTAGTTTACTGGTCTAAGGCACAGAAACGGCACAAAGTCCTCAGCGTAAACTTCCACTTATTGATGAGTTTCTGTGTCGTGTTGCAGCTGGGCTACAGGAGAAAACCTTGTATACCAAATTTGAGATCAGCCTGTCCTCAGTTAGCAGCATCATCAACATAATTAACATAACATGGGCTAGCTACCTTTACCAGGTTCTTTGCTCACTGCCGGTGTAGATGATAAGAGAGCATGTGCTGAACAAAATGCCTGATAAGTTCAAGCTATACTGCCCTCAGGTGAGAGTTATTGTAGACTGCACTGAGATCCACTGTGAAACACCATCTTCCCTCTCACAACACTCAAGCTTTTTCGAGCTATAAAATTCACACCACCTTCAAAGGGCTGATTGGTGTAGCTCCATGTGGCGTTATCACATTTGTACCAAAACTCTACACAGACTCCATCTCCGACTTGGAAATAATATGGAAATGTCAGATCTTACATTTACTTCAGCACGGAGAAGAAGTAATGGCTGACAAGGGTTTCCTGATCAAGAGGATGTTGTCAGAAGTGGGGGCAACACTCATCATCCCTCCACTTAAGAAAATCTCCTCAGCTCAGCAGGGAGGACACCCTTAAGACCCAGGCCATCGCCCGGCTGTGGGTTTTAGTCCAGAGGGCCATACGAAGGGTGAAGGAGTACCATATATGGGATGGGCTTGTTCCTCTCTCCACAGCCGGTTCAGTGCATCCGCTGTGAGCCATCTGCTGCTTCATGTTGAACTATTAGGGACCTCTTGATGTCAAAGGAAATAAACCAGTATGTTTTTGTCAACTTTAAGTTGTATATTTAAAATATAACAATAGAAGTGGTTTTATATTTATTGTTTGTACAAAAACATGTAAATTAACTTTGTTGGTAATTTAGTTGATCTGATATATATATGGATATATATATTTTTTTAGTTAAGGGTAATGCCTTTTTCATGGCTATTAATGAACCTAATTTGATTTTGTAAAGATAACTTTACATCGGCATGTGCTTATGTGTCATTGCTCTGATAAAACAATATTAAATGCATGTTTGCAAGCCACAAGCCAAAATACAGTATAAAACACATTTAAGCCAAAGGTTCACCTTCCACATTTACCTAACACTATTTACACATACAAGTCTGCCTTGTGTTTTATAACTTAACATGTACATGTTATAATAGAAATGACTAAGCTTCTGTCACATTGTGTGGATAATCTCCTCACCCCTAAAGATTCTCTCAACTGTAAAGTCACTTCGGGAATCTGTAATGAAGTCACACTATTGAAGTCTGCTTAAGGCCAGTTGTCCTTGAACCTGATAATGGTATTTGTGGCTCTTCTTAAGGCAGGCCTGGCCTTTAACTGTAATCAGGTGTTTAACTTGGGTAAAGTTTTCAACATAGCAACTCTTAACCTCAGCAAGCCTAACTGGTGGTGATTCTGTTGGGCAGAAGGCTTTAGCATCTGGGCTGGCTGCAACGTGAGGTGGATCAGGGTGGATGATGAGCCCACGTCGTTTCAGAGAGACATCACACACATCTGAACATTGCCTCAGTATCTTAGATCCAACCCTTTTTTCAAAGTAGCTGAGAAGTTCCTCTCAGAATGCAGTTTTCCAAAGCCTTGGCAGACAACTCCCCGTGAACATGGCATATCTCTTGGAATCTGCTGGCCATTAGTTGGGGTTGGGGACCTGGCTCCACAGCTGGCATTCTCATTGCATTTGTGTTTCTGCTTCAATAGCAGCGGATATCTCCTGTGACACAATTAGGCTGTCCAAGTGGCATTGTCGCATGTAGTTGGGCTTAAAATCAATTGGAAATTTGAAGCTGTAACCTTCAACAGGCAACTGAGGAAACTCACTGGCACCCGGGTGTTAAATGATATCTCTATTTATTTCAGAAGGGCACTGGTTAAGATAGCACAGACGCAAATGGCACAGGGCCAAATTTAGAGTCCACAAAGTTAAGGCCCTCAAGCCCGTGCACCAATTTGCATTTGTGCCTGGTTGTGGACGGATGTCTTTTAGTTTCTCAGCACTGGCCATGACGTGAGGATCTGGAATAGGCCCTGGCATGAACGTAAGATGTGTCGAAATTTGATTTCAATAAAATGTCACCTTATCTTTTTCACAAAATCAGACGACCACACTCATACACACTCTGTACATGCTTCTAATACAAATATAATAATATTGACTGAATGTCTATATAAAAAGTAACATAATTACTTTGGTTTGTGTTATTTTAGAAATACATTAAAGTCTTTGTACAGGTGGGGGCATACTCAGACTCACCATCATAAGCTCAGTACAGTGTGCACTTCACACCAGCCTGTGACACTTTTCTTTTTCTTAACCACTGGCTCACACACTGCCATATCATGCGTAGAATCTGGTGCAAATCCCTGTGATATAATAATAAACAATAACTTGTCAAAAGTCAATACACGTTTTGCATCATCTTGTGTAACAAATAATGTGTGACCTGTGTCCTAGGCCGGTGCAGGTCTTCAGTGCGCTGGTGCATGACAGAGGCAACGGCACTGTCTTAAAGCCCATCGTAGCATAGTGAGCACTTGGAAAAAGAAGTTCTACTATGTGATTACACAGTGCTCTGCCAGCAGAGCAGGAACATGCAGTACGATTGAGTACCACTGGAACCTCTGCAGTAGAAGTGTAACCTAACAATGAGTGATACTTGCAGAACATTTCTTTATGCATTTCATTATAATCTATTGTACACTTTTTTTTTTTTTTTACATTTTCTTTTTATATAGAAACATTGGCTTGTCTAAAACCTTCGACAAGTAGTGTATCTGCCAACTCTTATGGAACATTTTGGGTTATCACAGAATCTTTCCCATTCTTTATCAGTTTTTAAGAATAACGTTATATATGAAGTTTAATGATACAAAATCAGGCCTCAGACTAAGGAACAAACTGATCCACAATGGAACTTTGTGGAATCATTCTTTTTAAATCTATGCCACGGCAGCAAAACAACTAATTAAAACTTAATTATCTTATCATATTGTTAGAGAACTGTTTATCTGAGAAACCTGAGGCTGATGAGTCTCCTCATTGACCTGTAACATGGCCCTCTCACTGTCACCTCACCATTAACTACACTAGAGACTGTTTTCAATACAGTTACTGGGAGAAATACATTGAATACATTACTGAATATAGTATTTACTTTTATCTTACATTCAAGACTCTGTAGCAAACAGCAGTGATATTAAAAAGAAGCTGCAAAAAGAGTTTGTGGCCTGTACCACTCAAAAATAACATCTAAATACTGTTTATGTGCTATAAAGAAATTTGTCAGCTTATAACCTTTGCTAGCATAGCGCTAATGTTAGCTAAAATAAGCTAAACGAATACCTTCATAATCAAACAGGTAGTAACCTTAGGGTGACCAAACGTCCTCTTTTGGGGGGGGAGTTATAAAAAAACACAAAAATGTCCGTTTTTTACTGGTTTTCATGAGACTTAATTAGCATTAAGCCTGTACTTAAATGGACTGGCGCTTTGCACACAATAGTACAATTTTGCGTGACATAATTCCCGAGAGGCTGCCTTAAATATATTATATTTTATCATACATTATGCTAGCACATATGTTTCAGTGTCTAATAAAGGCGCTGGAGATCTCAAAGTTCACATGGACACCGAAAAACCTTATCTTGTTACATTGAAAGGTTTTGAGCGATATTTAGTTGAAGCTGGATTTTGAAGGTGACATAGAATAGGTCATGTACATTATTTCATATTTATTTATTTGAAAAGAGAGCTATTGTTTTGTTTCAGGTTGTTACATAAGTTATTTTTATACCATTGAGGCATAATAAAGCATGATCATTAACCTCTGAGAAGCCTGTCTGAATTTGTGTCTCGGGGCCGGCTGAGAAATGTGTTCTTAAAATGTGGTCACCCTAGGTAATCTTCAAAGAAGAACTTTGAGCCTTTATCAAGTTTCGATCTTGAAGTAAGGGACCACTTGTCAGCAAGTTGTTCTACATCGTTAAGTTGTATTGGTGGCAGATGTGAAAGGGACTGGGTGAACTCAATAGCCATTATGATGTGCTGCTGCCCTCCGGATGGGAACTTAACCCGCATCTCGGCAGAACGGAAGTTGTCTGATGTCACATGAAAAGGGCCATTGGGCCACCATGCTGCCCACCAGCTAATGCTAGCTACCGCTAGTGATGGTCAAATGAAGCTTGGCAAACCATTGTCTTTATTTTCTGAGCTCACTAGATGGCGCTCTCTGTTCAACAACGAGTTAAACACGCTGAATTGCCATTCCTTTAACCGTCACTCCTTGACCATCACTAGGGGTAGCTAGCTAGCTTGGTTGAAATTTGTTACCCTGCAAGAATTCTAGTCTTTTCTCAGTCTTTAATGTTGATGTAAGATGGTGTCAGACTTTAGTCTTTTTAACGTCCGTTCAAAGTCTTCTAGTGTATGGTAGGCATAAGAATCCTAGAGAAGTCGCTAATGAGCAACTATAGGCCAATATCAAACCTTCCGTTTTTAAAGAAAAATCATTGAAAAAGCAGTTTTTCAACAACTCAACCATTTCTTATCACTAAGCAACAGTTTTGATACCTTTCAGTCAGGTTTCCAACCACACCACAGCACTGAGACGGCTCTTGTCAAAGTCTTTAATGACATCCACCTTAACACAGATAATGGCAAAATTTCAGTCTTAGTATTACTTGAACTCAGTGCTGCATTTGACACGGTAGAGCATGACATATTACTAGACCGATTGGAAAACTGGGTTGGCCTTTCTGGCTTAGTACTAAACTGGTTTGAATCCTACTTAAAGAATAGGGATTACTTTGTGTCAATAGGTAATTATATATCTGAGCGTACAAATATGACGTGCGGAGTTCCGCAAGGCTCCATTCTGGGGCCTCTTCTGTTTAACATCTACATGCTTCCACTGGCCCAGATTATGGAAAACAATAAAATAAGTTACCATAGTTATGCGGACGACACACAAATGAACATAACCTTATCGCCAGGAGACTATAGTCCAATACAAAACCGACTAAGTGCATTGAACAAATTAACGACTGGATGTGCCGGAACTTTCTGAAATTAAATGAAGGTAAAACTGAGGTGGTTGTTTTTGGAGCAAAAGAGGAACGATTAAAAGTCTGCGTTCAGCTTCAAACAACAATGTTAAAAACAACAGACAAAGCCAGAAATCTTGGTGTAGTCGTGGACTCAGACCTGAATTTTAACAGCCACATTAATACAATTACAAAGTCAGCCTATTATCACCTTAAGAACATATCAAGGGATAAAGGACTTATGTGTCAACAGGATTTGGAAAAACTTGTCCATGTTTTCATATTCAGTAGACTTGACTACTGTAACGGGGTCTTTACAGGTCTCCCTAAAAAAATCAATCAGACAGCTACAGCTGATTCAAAACGCTGCTGCTCGGGTCCTCACTAAGACCAAGAGACTGGATCACATCACTCCAGTTCTGAAGTCTTTACACTGGCTTCCTGTACCTCAAACAATTGATTTCAAAGTACTTTTGCTAGTTTATAAATCACTAAACGGTTTAGGACCAAACTACATTTCTGATCTGCTACTACACTATGAACCACCCAGACCTCTCAGGTCATCTGGGACAGGTCTACTCTCTGTCCCCAGAGTCAGAACTAAACAGGGGGAAGCTGCGTTCAGTTTCTATGCTCCTCATATCTGGAACAAACTCCCAGAAAACTGCAGGTCCGCTGCTACTCTCGGTTCTTTTAAATCAAGGTGGAAGACCTTTCTTCTTTATGTTGCCTTTCTTTAAACGATGATATTCATTTCTTTAATGTTTAATTTTGTATACTGCACTGTTACTTTTACTCATTTTATTTTTAACTGTTTGTTGTTGTGTTTTATCTGCTTTTATTTGTAACTGTTTTTTTTTTAAACTGATTTTGTGTAAAGCACCTGGAATTGCCCTGTTGCTGAAATGTGCTATACAAATAGAGTTGCCTTGCCTTGCTTAAGTTGTTTAAATAAATGTTAAAGTAACAGTCCAGCAGTGTGGTAAAAGGTTAGTATACCTGCAGTGTAGGCACAGCTACTCTGCTCTCACAAAGGCTAATGCTAGCTGAGTTTAAGCCAGCTTTTTCTTTTTTTTATGGCTCAGCGCTAAAGTGAAAGCTCCCGGGCATTTTGTCTTCATCCTGCCATCCTCTCATCAGCAGTAAAAGCCCTCAATTTACAGTGTAGGGAGGGAATGCAGTGTGCCACAGGGCAGCGGTTACACAGACAGATTACCTGCAAATTCCACCCCGGAGGAATGGAGAGCAGCCACATCAGCAGACTGCACGCCAAACACACACACACACACACACACACACACACACACACACACACACCTTGGAGTAAGACTACAACCAGACTGCATAGGGCCAAGCCACTTTATTCCTGATGCAGGAGGGAAGAGGGTGGTGCTGCCACGATCCGACTGGCTAACGTGAAATATGAGTGGACTACCATGGGAGCAGAGTTGGGAGGTGATGGAAGTCCTAATAACGGTTGAATTAAATGGCCAAGGTTGTAATGTTAGGTCGGGACCATCTGCATGCTACAACCTGGCTGATATAAAATGCAATAAGATATACAAGATAGGTTTTTCTTACTGAACTCAAAGGAAAAATGAAATGTATTTTATGCCGAGGTAATTATTGTCTCTCTTTTAGCATCTTTGTGGCCCTAAGTTACATCAGAAAACTTGTTAAAGCTGCACTAATCTCTAGGCAATATAATTAGGAAACAGTCCATAAAATGTTATTGTTATGCAGATGGTACGCAATTATATCTATAAATCAAGCTAGAAGAAACTAATCACTTTGTTAAACTAAAGCATAAGTTAAGGGCATAAAAATCTGGCTGACCTACAATGACCTGATGTTAAACTCAGACAAAACTGGAGTTATTGTACTTGGCCCAAAACACTCCTGAAACGCATTATGTAATGATATAGCTACTCTGGATGGCGTTGCGCTGGCCTCCAGCAGCACTATTAAAAATCTCTGAGTCATCTTTGTTTGTGATATGTCCTTTAACTCCCACAAAGAAACAAACTTCAAGGATTGCCTTTAAATGTCCTGCATAACAAATCAAAAAAATTAGGCACATCCTGATTAAAAACAATGCAGAAAAAACGTTCATGCATACTTCAAGGCTGGACTACTGTCAGTCCTTAATATCAGGTTGCTCAAGGAACTTTGTCAGCTGGTGTGAGCTCAACCAGGTTCAGCTCAACAACAGCAAGCACGAAGGAGATGATCGTCAACTTTAGGAAGAAAACATCCCACTTCTCATGGGTGAGCATCCAGGGATTGGACATTGAGGTAGTGGAGAGCTACAGATTCTTGGGTGTTCACCTAAATAATAAACTGAACTGGACTGACAACACCCATGCGTTCTACAAGAAGGGCCAGAGTCGCCTCCATCTGCTGAGGAGACCCAGGTCCTTTGGAGTGTGCAGGACTTTCCTCAGGACATGTTATGACTCTGTGGTGGCCTCTGCCATCCTTTATGCTGTGGTCTGCTGGAGGGGGGGCAGCTTGGACCGGGACAGGAGCAGACCCAATAGACTGATCATGAAAGCAGGCCCTGTCCTGGACTGTCCCCTGGACCCCATAAAGGAAGTGGGGGAGAGGAGGATGTTAGCTAAGCTGACATCCATCATGGACAACACCTCTCACCCCCTACATGACACTGTGGGGTCCCTGAGCAGCTCCTTCAGCAGCAGACTGATACACCCCCCCACACGCACGACACTGTGGGGTCCCTGAGCAGCTCCTTCAGCAGCAGACTGATGCCCCCCCCCCCCGCCACGATGAAAGAAGGAGAGCTACAGGAGGTTGTTTATCCCGGTCGCTGTCAGACTCTACAACACCTGCACCACCTAATAATGTTGTAGTTTCTGTTCCTGTTTTTCAATTACCCACCACCCACTATGTATATCTTTATTATCTGTAGCTATATTTTTCCATTACAAGTACTTACTTTTTCAATATCAGTAATATTACGGTTACTTTTGCTATATTATTTAATTACATTTTCAATTTCATTTTAACGTAACTTAGTTACTTATATTTTTTGTATGGCCACCTCGCTTTACTTTAAAATACCTTTTATATAATGGCACTTTACATTCATTCAGTACTTTTTGCACATTGTCTCCCTGTTGTTTGTTTACTTGTTTGTTGGTTTGCTTTTTACTGTAGAAAACTGCTGCTCTTATAAGGGAATTTCCCCACTGTGGGATGAATAAAATATTATCTAAATAAGTCCCTTAACACTCTAGCTGATCCAGAATGCCAGGAACTAGTATAGAGGAATATATTTCTCCTGTATTAGCTTCTCTGTGCTGGTTTCCTCTAAAATCCCAAATTGCAGTTAGTTATTTTAAAACTGCTTACACGCAGACTCTTTTCATGTCACCAGATTATTTTTTTAAACCTCTCTCAAAAGAGCAAAACTACACACCAAATCTTCCAAACCCTGACCTATTTCTCAGCCTTTCACACTTTTCAATTGCATTAAACACTTTTATCAAAACACTACACACAATTCTGTACCTAAAACACAAACCTAACAGGAAGTGACTTCCTTTCCTTTTACAAACATAACCAATCAAAATGCTTCACGTATTTACCAGGTCACACACCTGCTCAGATCAGCCAGGTCTGCGCAGAATTGATCACCGGCGATCGCCCCCCGTTGCATGCTGGTTTCATTTATGTCCCACTTGATCCCTACTTGCTCTCACATCATGCACACGTAGGCAACGATTATAGGCTCGTTCGAGATGAGCCAGGTCTGCGCAGAATCGATCACCGGCGATCGGCGCCCGTTGCATGCCGGTTAG
>NC_048416.1:8921413-8926424 GCF_013103735.1 Etheostoma cragini | reverse complement strand
TTTCCCCCGCCCCCGCTGCTGCCGCCTGCTCTCGTCCACTTTACAGGCGAGGCGCAGTTCATCTCGAACGAGCCTAATCTCACGAGATCAAGGCGGGCAGCGCAGTTGCTTCTAACCAACTGCAAGATCAAGGCGGACCCAGAGCATGCTGGGAAACGCCGGTCTCTCAGCTGATTTAGCAGCTGATTGGTTCAGAATTGACTCAACATGAAGTTTTATATAAACTTGTTATTGTTTTTGAATCGGAGGGATTTTAATTACTATTTTTCTGATTTAAAGGCTTATCCTGTACAGAACACATGTTGCATGGCTGATAGTGACGTTAAGAAGTCTGATTACAAACCATCTAAAGTGTGTTGTTAATTAAAATCAGCAACAGATTGCATATAGAGCATTTTGACAGCTACTCTGTCATAATTAAAACAACTGGAGACTGTGTACAAGCTGATATATGGGTCTGATAACATTTTATTAAATTTATTAACTGATCGCTAACCAATCACTGCTTTACTACAGGCTTATAAATAGGTCAAAGGTCAGATTACCTGTTTATTTTTACAATGGCAATAATAGACAGAGAGCAAGGGGAGGAGGAGGTAGAGGCAGGGGAAAACAACAAGGACAAATTCAAAGACCAAGAGTTGGAAAAAGAGGGGGGAGGAGGATGAGTTGGAAATCTAATCTATGTAAATAAAACATACAGTATACATCAAATTAACATTTTTAGCTGTTTTAAATGTAATTTAAAAATGAATATTGTTTAAAGTGTTTAACGCCCAAGTGGTATTTGAAACTGGAGGTACACACTGAAGGAATGAGAATTTTCTGTCCAATAGACGAAGGAAGAGATCTGAGTCCAATTACTTCAATTCCCGCGCGTCTGTTAATGGGACTGCTTACAGCAGTGGGCCTACGAAAACTAAGTCTACGCAGCAAAAGACAAGAATGCTTGAGCTGCTTTTTAATAATCATTGACTTATTCAAAAACAAGTAATAAAGCCTGTTCCTGTGGCCATATATTTGTGTTATATTTTTGATACAGGATCAGGGTTAGTCTATATCAACGACAGACGGGATAGTTCAGGTATCGCCAGAGGTTCCGCCGCATGTCCGTTACCTTCCTGTGTTGGCGTTGGATTTATGGTGCTTTGGTTAACTGCTCCTCAGATCTCTGCAGGGTAAATCCAGACAGCTAGCTAGACTATCTGTCCAATCTGAGTTTTCTGTTGCACGACTAAAACTACTTCTGAACGTACACATGTTCCACCAAAACAAGTTCCTTCCTGAGGCTATTTTGCAGAGGAACTGTGGCTCTGTGCAGCGCCGTTGCTCCATTGTGATTGGTTTAAAGAAATGCCAATAAACCAGAAGCAGAATGCTGTGTGGACTGGAAATGTAAGACTAGATCAGGTTTCACCTCCAAAGCCATGAATGGTCTGCTTTTTCAGAGCGTTTACCACAGCCGTGGCCCCATCTTCCTGTCTGCCTGCTTGGTGTTACGTCACGGATGGCATTCTCCGTGAACAGATGAGGGTCCCTCAGACTGCAGATAGTGGGTTTGGTAATCTTTCATGGATTCTTTCACGGAGAACCTTTACGGGATCTGCTAGACATTCACAACCATGGATGTATTATTTGTAGAACCTAATGAGGCCTGTCCACAACGTTATTGCTGCATCACTTCCTAAATTCCCAAACTATGGCGTGCCTCAAGGCTTAAATCAAAGAATGTGCAGGCGTTAATCGCTAAAAAAAATCCTGATTCTTCTTTCGATTCAGATTCTTAATCGATTATCGATTCTTATTCTTTAAGGGTTGGAGTTAAAACTGGTCACATGCTTATTTAACAGATAAGAGGAACATTTTTATTTCAATTAAATGATGAGTTACAGTTTTACCAGGCTTTTTCGATATAAAATAAAGCCACACTTAAGAGCACAGCTTATTGTGCTCACAACGAGCGCCTGGAGTGGAGGTACGGTGGGCGCTACAAAAACCAAAACTTTTTTTCTTTTTCTTTTTTAATTTGGAAGCAATAATTGGATTTCCAAACTATTTAAATTAAAAAAAATCCATTGGAATCAAAGAAAATAGTGTTCAGATGGCATTTACTGTTACATAAATAAGCAATGGTCACAAAACAATCAAGGTGGTTGATCTTTCAACATAAGTCTATATCCTTTAATATAACACATTTAAAAAAGTCACTTTCAGCAGAGACATTTAAACCTTTCAATCAGAGTTCCAGTTCAGCTTAGTTTGTGTGGTCTGAAGGGACCAAGGAGGGGATGTAGTGGTGGACAGCTGTTATTTCTCAGCAGGAACGACAAACAGAATGATCTGCAAGCTTCTGTTGAAGGAATCTGGGGAAACAAACAAAAAACCGTACAATGGACTTTGGATGGACTCGCAATGCATTGTTTCTAACATATTTGCATAGTAATATACAATATATTTATATTGTTATTATTAGGGTGCGGTCTCTCATCTTTGCTGTTGTGGCCATTTTGGTTTATGTGGAGACCGATGTCAGAGTCCGTGTCACATTAGAGAGTGACATGGGGGAGAAACAGCTTCCTTTTACCTGTATGCTCTACCATTTTCCTCTAGTCTTTCTGCTGTAACGTGTATGTTAGGGCGCTGACCATCAGACCACCCTGCACGCACACAGACACCCACACACACACCCACACACCAACACTCCACGCGAGAATCAAACTGCTGTGAGGCAACACAGTATTGTCATTACTTACCTGATTATTATATTATTATTATACTACCTGATTCAGACTTAGGACTTGCGGCCAAAGCATTCTCTAACAGTACAGTAAATGGAAATAATCTAATTAATATTTATCACATACACATTTACAATGTGTAGTGAAATGTGAAACAACATTTCAGCGTAAAGCCCTATTCACACAGGACTAGTATTACCAGGAGGCCTCATGTGATTTCGACCAAATGAAATAAACCAATATTTTTTAAGTGCGGGGTATTCTCACAGGATAAACAAAGTCTGTATTTCACTTGGATTTACTAACATTATCCCCTGCATATAATGTCAAGGCTCCATCACAACGTTTATTTCTAATTGCCAACACAGCCTACACAAGTCCAAATCACAATGATGCCCACTGGCAAGGAACTCATTTTATAACACAAACTCTGTGTTAGGTGAAATTTTTTCTGTAAATCGCAAACAATTTTTAAAAAATACACACATATTAAATATATTCAAATACACATGTATCCCAAAATGTAATACTAGTCCTGTCTGAATAGGGCTTAAGTTTCAGAAAGAAAGAAAAACAGGGAAAGTTAGCAACTGCCTCTAAAGAAATTCCAGCATTATTTCCCAAATATCTTTGCAAAACCATTGGGGGTATTTAGGGTAAAAAAAACAACTTTAGAGCATCTGTCATCATGTGTGTTGTTGGAAGGGACGTCCCATTACATATTAAGTAATAACTTACCTAAAGCCTTCTGAAGCCATTTTGGTCTGTGGTTGAAGTGAATGAAGATATAGTAGGCGGGGATGCCCGTGAGGGAAATGGCAAATCCAATTCCTGTGTTGACCGGGTCCGAGTACAGAGACAAGAAGACCATGAAGAAACAAGTGAGGCAAAAGACCACTGGGATGAAGAGCGGGACCTGTGGAAAAGTCAGGAATGCCGTCTGTTATCAATAGTTGTCCATATGCTTGGACACTTTGAGACTAATGTTCTATCAGGATATCTGTTCAAATATCAATATAAATGATGCTATATTGTTTTCAGTAAATGTAATGGTGCCAAACTAAAGTGTAACGTTGTACCATTTTAATGGGACATTTTAACCATTTAATTTAGCTTTGTCTTTACAAGAGTCTGCAAAAGGAAACCAACAACAAAAACAAACCGCATCCTGAAGCGCCGCGAATAGCTTTGAAGCATCGATTCGTGCCTGATCACACGCCTGTCTTTTCAAATCAGACGCCCATTTCTCCGCGCCGACACACTCTGTCTATCAGTCCTTCGGTCTCTCCCTCAATGTGCCCAATTGCTTGTCTCGCTCTCAGCAGAGAAATCAGGACAGCCAAAATTACCATGAACCTGGGTGTTTTAATGTGAATTTGTTTTATTTTGCAGTTTCCGGCTGCACTGTGGCCTGTATGTTAATATACCTGCCTGGCTTGACACATTTGCTTGCAGAAGAAATAGAGGAGACAAGAAAACAATCGCTGCATCGCCGGGGGCCGGTGTGGATGATCACAGGTGGTATCAACGGACAGATTGGATAACATGGGAAATGAAAAAAGCTTAGCTTCACATCTCTTCACAGCTCTTTGCAGCTAATTGTGGCCCTTCCGTGTCCGGTGTGTTTTGGCTGTAATTTGGCCATACTAAAACACAGGGCAGTAGTACTTGAGATGCTTTTCTAATGTCTCAGACTTGTCTTGGACTTGTTGGTATTTGGACTCAGACTTCTCTTGGACTCGTCAATTATACTCGTCGGTCTCGACATAGTCTATATGCTTTTTTTTTTATAAAGTATTATAAGTAAAGTTATTCAAAACAAAAGTCGCTTGTACAGAAAACAGGTGTTGGTTCATGGACACAGTTAGGTCACTAACCATGTACAAGAACAAGACTGGAACACTATGAAGATAAGTGACTTGTATTTGGGTTAATATTGTGGCACCGTTTTAGCTACAGCTGTGTACAGTTGTGTAAACACTAGAGGCAGTGACAACATCCTTGGTCACTTGTAGGGGGTGATCCGAGTATCCGGCTGAAACAAGTATCCGGTACGGATAAAGCACTTTTGCCGAGTACAAGTATTTTACGAGTAATAAGAGTCAATATCCGTGCTCGGATTGAATACAACTCCTCAACTGGCCACGCAGCGTTCTGTGATAAACACAGCCCCCCCGCCAACAAACACGCTCGGATCAATCTCACACACACACACAACATGGAGAAATGCGCTCCCTCGGCCTCTCTCTCTCTCGCTCTGTCTCGCTCTCGCT
>NC_048416.1:8892010-8921242 GCF_013103735.1 Etheostoma cragini | reverse complement strand
CCCCCGCCCCCTCTCTCTGTGTCTCTCTCTTACTCACACACACAAACACACACACACACACACACACACACACACACACAACTGGTGTAAAAAAAAGAAAAAAAAGAACCAAAACAAAAAAATCACACTGATCATAAAAAAATAAAAAGTTAAAAAAGAAAGTTATATTGAGTATGAAAACTCTTGTTCAATACATTTTACTTCATAATTGCAACGGCATGTGTTGTATTCATTGCTGCAAAACGTTCTGTATATAGTATGTTTGTTACCATGACAACACCATTGATCTGAAGCTTGATGCTGTCATGTAAATAGTTTTCAAATCAGCAATAAATATAACAATTTTTGATCAACTCATATCAATTGCATGCTTAAATAACATACCGGTTAAAGCCCCGCACATTTCAAGAGAGCCCGACCCACTTCCGGTTTAGGCCCCGCCCAGTCCGAGTACGGATCCGGATACAGATAATTCATGTGGTAAACGGATACAGATACAGATACAGATAATGCTGTACTTGCTCATCCCTAGTAAACACTGACCTTAAAGGGGCGGGGGAGGTCAGGTTTGGTGTATCGGAGGTAGATTAAACCCAAAACCACCACGCCGATGAACAGCCACCGCAGGAAGCTCATGAAGTTCAGCAGGCTGTAGATATCGCCTACAAACAGCTGGAGCATTGTCATAGGGTACTGCACAAACACACACAAACACACACACACACACACAAAAAGATTTGTACCCAATTTGGTAGCTGAAGTGGTTTGTATAGACTAGAAGTCTCTTTTTCTACCATGACCAAAGACAAATATTCTCATTTTATGATTGGCTGGAAGGTATCCATTAAAATCTATTTTTATGATCTTTTAACCATAAAAAACCATGTCAGCCATGTCAGCATGCAAGTTATATGCAAGTAACCAAAGCAACATTATACATTACGAAACCAACAGATGCTAATAAACATGGAATATTGCAAGTAGTATTTGATTTAACAATAGTATTGGTCTTGTCATTACAGATTGCTAAATGCTAACTCATATTTCAAACAAGGGTTTTAGCAGGCTTTAGTTTAGCTTTCTTGTTATTATTATTGTTTATATTGCAGTAAACCGACCAGTATGAAGACAGCAGCCATAGGAGTGTTTCTGTGGACATGGATCATTGACAAAACCTCAGGGAGATGTCCTTCACGTGATGCCACGTAGAACATTCTGGGGAACACACACAAACACACACAGATGAGCAAGAATGACATGAATTTAGTTAGCATTGAATTAATTGATATATGACCTAAAACTCTCGAATCACATTCAATCAACAATGGCATTAAGAGATTACTTGCAGTAACAAAAGCTGGTGCATAGGTTCAAAAAACCTGCATGCTACAATGATAAAAACTCCAAACTGAGGCAGTGCAAAATATACTTTATGGAATCACTGTAAATACATACACTTAATACTATATACAGTATTTCTTTTTTCTATAGCTCTCTATGACTGAAAACATCTTTAGTGCTCTATATGGCACTTTACTGAATATAATAATGCAGTGTGATGTTAACCCCGCGAGCAATCATTCGAGTCAATGCTTGATCCTCCACCACCCGCGTCTCAGAAGCGAGGTTGAAGCGGCTCTCCGTGTCTATTTTTATTACATTTTTATTACACCCCCCGCTAATATCACACATGTGTAATTATAGTAATAATATTGATACCACATCACAAATCCTGATTGTATTGTATAAACAAAAAAATGGATGAATCGGCCAGACAAGACCCTCCGCTCCGTTGAAAATAGCGGTAAGTGAATGTGAAGAAAGCCAGCAAAGACAAAGTATTTGTACCTTGATAAGGCAAAGGTGCCGCCATTCATGGAGCCATAGCAGGACAAGGCCACAAACACCGGCACCGCTATCGAGAAGTTTCCCAACAGCTTCTCTGCAAAAGTCTGTGAAGGGTCGCAACAGAGGGAGCAAAGTTAGCAAAGACAATTTGTTGCTTCAAGGATGTAACAAGTGACCCGCAAATGCAAACTCATGACAATGTATATCATTCCCTTATTTCACATGAGGATATATATATAACTTTAATCACTAGACCTTTAGTATCAAGATAGCTAGCTTACCCGTTAAGTAACTCTGACTCTATTGTTTTTGTCACTTACAGGCCTTCATTACTGAGTGAAGAATGTATCACAGACAAGGGGGGGGAGGGGAGGGGAGGGGAGGGGAGGGGAGGGGAGGGGAGGGGAGATAAGATTCGCTGCTAACATTTGATTCCCTGGACACAAGCAGCAGAAGAAATTTGGGGTTATACAAGGACACGCAGGACTAGAACAAGACAGTTATGCAGGCAGTAATTGTTAGTAACGGGTCAACCAGAAGTGGGAGCAAAAGCTGCTTATTATTCATGAAGCCATTCAGTACTGATAAATCACAGACCACGCTTGTATGGACAAGCACTGTCTGCAAGGAGAAAAAAATCGTTGTTGTTCAAATATCATTTCTAAGAAACCACTTTATAATAATGCAATACTGTTTAATATGCCTGACTTCTATCTGGGTATTGAAAGCATTAAAGAAAATGTAATGCATTCCACCTACTGAAATAGGATTACTCCTGAAAAATATTTATTTTACTGAACAGAAAACACAAAGTTTACTATGTGTGCCGTTGTGATCAGGGATTTATACACTAAACAGTTTGTTTTGAGATTAAGAAGGCAACTGTTTTTGTTGTGTTGTCTTGGTTAGTTTTCTTTTAAATATGCCTCATCAAATGGTGGAAATAATGTGGATCGGTGATGGAAAAGACTAAAGTGTTATTACATTCTTATAACACATTCTGGCGGTTTATAATCCCACTTGACACCAACAGAGGTTAACAGGAAAATAATCCCCTTATATAGAGTCCCCGGAATTTAAGCGCATTACTTTTTTGTTTGGAGAGGATAGCAGTACAGCCCCTTCTGTCTTAAAAAGGCCACCATTATTAAATCATCCCACATGTAATAAAGCCACATGGAAAGTGCGACCACTCAAGTCCCACTGGGCAAAAAATACTCCGGAAAAACTTTCACTTACATTACTTTTAACAAAATCTTCTCACTCCTTTTGCGTCAACAAGCTACGCGCCTATTCATTCACACACACACACACACACACACACGCACCTTCCCCACCCCCATTGTAAACTGTCCCCTGGGGCGTTCAGTCAGATACTGTCCTTATGTCTTATGTTCTTTGAATTCACAAGCTCTGTTTATGTATATGAAATAGTCTTTGTGTACTGTATGTTAGATGTCTCTTACACAACTTTATTAAACTTAACTTTATTAAATCGTGTTTTAAGTCTGCACCAGAAAAGATTTTAAGTGCATCAATGCTTGAAATTAAAATTAAATAAATCCTTGTTTAAACTGTAAACATGTTTGAACAACTAATTGCACCATTGTAAAATTTGGCTTCATGCTGTCCGCTGCGAACATTTTTAGACACAGCAAACACACCGGTCTTTCCTCTTCTCCAACTGTAGTCACAGTGAAGCCAAGCGCTAAATACGCTTCGTCTATTTCCTCGTCTTAGCTTTCGGGTGACTTTCTTTTGTCTCATTATCTTAGTCTCTCTACGCTTGTCTTCTCATCCCTGTTAAAAACTTTTTCATGTTGGGGGTTGTTATGTTGAATAACGGAGGCTATAGACAGAACGCAGTTGGAGCTTTCTGTTGACTCTACACTGCTAACCAAGGCAAACCTGTTAATTGTAAGTCGTAAAATGATGCACTGTCGCAAACGTGACAGAAGTAACAATGAGAGCGGCAATGCCGCCTATTGTAGTGGATGCGCAATTACACTTTAAACTAGTACGGCCAAAAAAAAAAAGCCTGTTCCCCAGGGTCACACGCGCCCCCCCCAGGTATCTTGCCGCCCCCCCCACTATTTGAGAAGCACTGCTTTAGCGACATATTTAGACACGGTTGGTCAGGACTCTTGGCGTCACTTTTTCAACAATATTAATAATAATTAATACTACATCTCACAGCGCCGAGGTCGAGCTGATGCTCTGCCCGGTGAGTTCTATACAGATGCTAAAGGGGGATTTTTGTGTCGGTATCTGATGCTGAGAGACACTGACCAAGCTTCAGTATTATAAATCAAGGATTACATCCTGATAGGGAACAGTGCGTAGCGGTTTCTCCTGCTCATTAAAGCTGCCTTCCTGCTGTCTGCTGCGAATTTTATAAGAAAATAAAATAATAGACTTACCTGCTACATTTTCATAGTGCTTGAACCTGATTGGTGTGTCTATGATTAAGCAATCATGTGTTTACACCTCTGATGGCTGTTTCAAAGGGTGACTCATATGTGTGGTCATGTGACAGTCTGTGCTTTTGAATTTCAAGGAAGTGACATCATGATATACTTCTGTGTCTAATGTACACAAGTGTATTTAGTGTTTTGTAAATCTCTTTGCACTGTCATGCAAAAAGTGTGAGGCTGACATTGGGCTTATAGTATAGTATATATGTTTTGTCTTGCAGTGTAAGGTTTTGATAATTGTGTAATACTTCAGAGACCTTTAAAACCTATTTAAGACCTTTTTGTTGAACCAGAAACAGCTCTGAAGTCGCTAGCTCTAAACCCACCAGACTCCATTTAAAAGCAATACTTTTAGCATGTGTAGAGCCAACATATAGATGTTAGACGATAAACTATGTGTTTATTTCAACCAAAACTTGAGTTGTGATGGTTGGAAAAGTGGAAAGACAACCCAAAAGACTTTTCATAGTTTTATTTAGCTTCTGTCTGAACAAAGTGTATTTTACAATGCTAAACGCTATAACTGTTTATTAACATGGAGTCTGGAGGCTGTAGCGAATGCAGTTTTGCAGGTTTTATGTGTTTAAATAAAAAGGATCTTACTCTTTAACAGAAAGGTCGACCTTAGAAATCCTTACCATATTGACACTATTTTTCCCATCAGGCACTTAGACACAAAAACATAACAAAACAGTTAGGAAGGGATCACGTCCTTATTGCAACCAAACTCCTACTGGATAGCTAACCATCGCTGGATGGCTTACAAAGAATAACTTTACTATGAAGCAATTTAAAAATGTCAATATTGTAGCATTTATGTTTTCATGCTGATAATATTACATCTGACGGCACAATTAGCTTTAAGTAAAGATTGGTTTTCTGATGCTGTCAAAGATTCTTAAGCTCAAATTTGCTCAAATTCCCACAAACTCTTTCTGCCTTCACAACAGACCGCCGTCTACCATTACTAATTGTGCCTTGAGGCCAGACTCCTGAAGACAACTTCTAGACAAATTAAGTTTGAGATGTAAACTTTTGCTGGCTGTCTGTGAGGAAGGAAGAGTGGTCTCACTTGTTTTATCACATCACAGCCTTCTTAAAACAGAGAAATGCTCTTAACACCTTTCTTAAGGCTCTCCTCTCACTCATCGTACACAGGGCAATAAAAGTAAATGCATTAGAAAAGATCAGAGATCTCTTAATGAATGAGACTTCCCCAGCTAAAGGCTTACAGTAGCACCGCTAACAGTCCTCAGTCTAATAAGCGAGGGTGGCTGTTATTAGGGGGATGTCCGTGATGTGATTAGCATCACAGGGCTGGGCTACAACAATCACATTAACAGCTGCTGGTAAGACGAGCTGTCGGAGACACTTCGCTAATAATTACATGTTAAGTGCAGGAAGGCAACCGCGGGGCTCACAGTAGGAATAAACATTGCTACCAGCAGAGAGGTGGCACACCTCAACTAAATGCTTTTAACCCCTCATGTTGTCTTCTCGTCAAAATTGAAAATCACTTTTGTTGACGCTTTTTATCATTTTTTTGTAACTTTTTTTTACGTTTTTGTCAATTTTTTCAACACTTGACGCTTTTTTTCAATGTTTGACAGTTTTTGAGGTTTTCAGTACTACGTAACACTAACTTATCAACTTGAGTTTCACAGTTATTTTGGGAATTTATGTTCAATAACCCTCATTTATAGGAAATTATAGCTAATGTTACAATTAGCAAAGCAGAATTTAGGAATGATTTAGACTAAGATTAAAGGAATTGATGGATGGAGTTGATGGATAATAACAGACTGGAATATATCACAGACTATGAATATGAATAACTTTTACTCAATAATAACCCACAACCACTTCAATTTTTTTCTCCAAATGCTATAAAGTTGAATAAGACCCCCCAAAATTAATGAAAGTAGAGATGTGAATTGCCAAAGAGCGTTGTATGGAATCAATCATGTTATTTTGGGTAGTTAAAAAGAACATAGATATAGAAAACAGGTCAATTTGACTCAAGGCCAACATGAGGGTTAAGCAGCACACCCCACTGCAGGAGAGCCAAGGCCGGCTCCAAATGTGAAGAACTCAACTCAAGGAAATAATATTTTCATTTGTGCAATATTTTGTAGGCCCTTCCATGGATGAAAAATGTTAGCATCACTTACCACAGCGACCGCCTCCGAGGCCAGGAGCGCCTCTGCTGACATCACAGTGTAGTACGCCACATTGGTCAGGACATAGCAGCAAGTCACAATCGCCATAGAGATACAGATGGCTAATGGCACGTTCCTGAAGGCAGGAACATTGACAGAAGAAGTACACTGTCATTCACATGTCTCACACACCTTCATTTTATCTCTATTAGGACCCCTGACTTTCTAGTTTCTGGACTTTATCCATATAAATGCAACAGTGTTGCTGGGGGGCTTTGAATGCATGAGTTAACAGATTTCAGGAGGATGCTCTGTACCAGAAATCAAGTAAAGTCTGCTGTTCAAATAATGGTGGCCAGCACAAACGTAAAGTAAAGGCCAGGAATCACCACCACTATTACTTTGACAATGTGTTACGGCAGGCTTCCATGCTTCCTACTTGTTATCAATGTAAGCAGCCGCGCAATGCATTCTAGCTGCGTTGCTGTGAGTTTAGAGGGACAGGGCGTCGCGTTGCCCGCTCTTTGTTTGCCTACGGTTGAGGTCCATGCGTAGCTCAACCCACACTAGCAAATAAGTGTGCCAGAGAGTTTTCAGATTAAAATCTGCATGCAAAACGGCTTCTTTCATTGTCAATGGAAGGAGAACAGCTTTTTATTTCCGGTAGTTTGATTTACTTTTTCCTCATCTGCACTTTGCCTCTGATTAGCTAGTACTCGTTTCCTACTTAACAGAATGCGGCGTGAAATGAGAAAAAATGACACTGAATGGGCTCAGTAGATGATGCCAGCATCGATGCTGACATGACACACTGATTAACATGATCATTTTAAAATAGAAATCATGTTAAAAAGGTTGCGGTTTAGCCTAATGCTGGGGATATGAGAGCCCTGAGAGTGATCCAACACGGGGAAGTTGCAGACCGTAAAAACCAAAACAATGAGCTTAACAACGCCAAAATGATTGGTAGAGCTTAGCTTAGTATATTTCCCAGTGATATGGCGTAATTTACCTATGTGCAACTACTGATAACAATATTTTCCTTTAAGTTTTGAATTCAAAAAATGCAGACAGACTATAGGGGTACAGCCAACACATGGGTTAAACTTACCGCTCAGGGTTATCTACCTCCTCTATCACAAAGTTCAAATAGAACCTGAAAAAAAGGAAAAAATGGTTATGATTGACAAATTGATTGATTGATGAACCACCTCCGAGTGGTCATTCATATGCACTGCATATAGAACTGAAGTGAAGACACAAGATTATGTGCGACAATCTGACAAATTGAGACCATTCAAAGGAGAATTCCAGTAAATTTTAACTCGTAGCTCTGTTGTTTGTAAATTTGTAGTGCTATCAGTAGCAAGTAAAATGAAACCAATCGGTGCTGTCTACACCGTGTTATCCTCCTGCTAGAGTTAGCCCACAATAGGCTTCAACAGGGCAAGTTTTAAACATGTTTTTAGCCTCTAACCATGCTCAAAATGTCATTACAAGTGCCTACCCCTTTACCCCCATGAGTCAACATAGCAAATTTGACTGCAGTAGATGTGACAGAAAAGTGCATTTCGACTAATGTGAACTTCACGGGAAAACAGGAAATAAAGAAGTATGTGCATTAGCTGAATTAACAACTTTAATGCCTTTCTGTCTCATCTACAGCAGTGAAATTCGCTGTGTTCCCTCAGAAGGAATCACTTCACATTGCTAGGCACTGGTAATGACATTTCAAGCATGTTTAGAGGCTAAAAACAAGTGTAAAACTTGCCCTGTTTAAGCCTGTTGGGTGCTAACTCTAGCAAGAGGATAACTCAGTGTAGGCAGAACCGATTGTTTTCATGTGTCTCTCTGCTGACAGCACTCCACATATACAAACAACAGAGCTACGTGTTGAAATTGACCGGAATTATCCTTTAAGAATGTGTTTTAGGGATGTTTAACTCAAGATAAAGGTCCTGAAAATGTTTTATTTTAGAGTGTGTGTGTGTGTGTGCGTGTATGTAGGACCATACCTACCACCCAGCGTATGCATACATCCCAGAGTAGAAGGCCAGTGGCATCCCAGACAGATGCACTTTGCTCAGATCAAAGGCATTCTCAAAGTTCTTGGTTTCACCTGAAAACACACACACACACACACACACACACACACTTGTTAACATTTTGAAACACCATAATTGCTCCAAAATAAATAGGCATTGCTGCAGCAATGGAATGATTGGAAAAAACAGTTCTTCCACAAGACATAGCCATAACAACAATAATAACCATAATCATAAAAGTAATTTTAAGAATAAAACAGATAAATGGAGCCTTATTAGCTTAGATAAATAGATTCTTCTGTACAACACAGGTACACCAGAAAGTGTTCTGTTTTATACATGAGCTCACATTTATATTTACCAAAAACTGCTTACAACAAACACATTAAACAATCTAATTGGACAATCATGTTGTACTGCTGTATTGTTAGGAGCCATTCATTGTTTGTAAAGATGCCTGTGTGAAGACATGCAGAGTTGACAATAGATAGAATCAGATTCAGATTTATCAGATACATTAAGGGGATCCTGGTGCAAAGATTAGATTGTGCTTATTTGGACAAATGCAAATTTATTGAATTATTGTCAAACTATTTTTGAAACCTCTCACTCAAAGTTCAAAACCACACACCAAATCTCCCAAACCATGACCTATTTCTCAGCTTTTTACTCTTTTTTCAATTGCATAAAACACTTTTTCAAAACAATACACAAATTCTCTACCTAAACTACAAAAATCTCTGACTTGCTTTCTTCTTCCAAACACAACCAGTCAAAATGCAAACACTAATTCCTTAACCTATCATTAACCAATCACTGCTTAATTATAGGCCTATAAATCGGTCAAAGGGCAGATTACCTTTTTTTCAAAAATGGACTGAGAACAAGAGGAGTAGGAGGGACAGGCAAGGGACAACAACAAAGACAAATTCAAAGACGAAGAAGTGAATTATCAAACACGGGACATGATGGTAAACTGTCCATTGTGCCAATAGATGGTATGCACATGAGGTTTGCCTTGATGTCGAGAGTAGCAGGAGAGCTGAATTTTAGATGTGAAAAGTTGTAGATTTCAGGACACATCACCAGTAGTGTACCTTTAAATCAGGGTGTGTTTCGGCCTTTCAACACTAGACACCCTCATCAAGGTTGACAGCAACAGGGTGATCAAACCTGAGCTTGTGTCCCATGCACAATTGTAAAAAATAAAAATAAAAAATAAAAATAAAATGCTCTTTGAGCCCAACTAGGGTCTTTCCGCTTGATCCATATCCTCTGGCTGCTTCTTTCGGCCGCTTCAGAGACTGATCTAACTGTCTGTCGCAGAGCCTGTCCATGGGTCCCAAGGGATTTTAGCAGCTTGATGGTGGAAGAAGCCACAAAACCTCTGCATCCCACTTCAACCGGATAGATACTCGCTTTCCATCCTCGCTGTTGTGCATCTGCTGCCAGTTCTGTGTAGACTGTGCAACTATCTAATGTCTGTTTCAGCATTACAGTAATCTACTGCAAAATACATATGACTGCATAGTGTTGCATAAACTGTTGTAGCTCTAAGCCATACAATTCCTGCACTGCATTGAATGAATAGGTTAGTTATGATGTTCTACATGGACACATGTTTAAAGACGTACAAGAGACTGCAATAATAAGTATGGTTCTGGCAACAATGCAGTTAGGATTCGAGAAATAAGAGAGCATACGTTGAATAATGACACCATATTTAACAACATCAATGCTGTAAGCCTGACTACCATACACTACATCCTCAAACGGAAACACCTTTACAACTCTCAAACTCTTAAGGAGTCAAGAATCTGCAACATTACTTAGTAAAGGTATGCATAGAAAACTACTTCCAGTAACTTTAGACACATACCCCATTTAGTGGTTTGTATACCCTTTTGTCTTTGTCTGTCTGAGTATGGTAGATGGATGTAATTTGCCATGAATTTATTCATGTGGATGAGGTTTGCTTTGACCTCACCAAATCCCAGCGCTGCAGAACAAATGTAATTGGTCAGAGAGCAATTACCAATGTCCCTGCACGGCGTGGGGGTACTATAACTGTGTGTGCTGACATCACTCAAAACCAGCTCCTCCTTCATGATGCCACATTGGTACAACACCAGCCATATGCTCACTTTTCTGGATGCAATTTACACAATGGTTGTCCCTGATCCAGATCAGAAGCCTACTAGATTTGTGGTCATTTTGGACAATGTTGGTTTTCACTGGGCTGTTCTGGTCCAAAACTGGTTTGACACTCATCCACAATTTGTAGTTTTGTCCCTAGCCCCAAGGTCACCTTTTCTAAATCACATACAGGAATAATTATCAGCCTGGTACTGGGAAGTCTATGTTCAGCAACCATATGCCCGCATGCCGCCTTGCAGCATTGTATCGCGATATTATATATGCGGTGGTCAGTTTGTCCAATTTTACAGCAATAAAATTGAAGTGCTACAAACAATCAGAGAAATGTTTCATTTTAGATGAAACAGATGTTGACCAAGTTTCCTTTTGGGAACATCATTTGAAATCGGGACAAATAAGAGGTTGAAAAAAAGGTTACAAATTCCAATATATCTCATAATATTGCAATATGTTTTAAACCACAATGATATTGCATTGTGGCATAAGTATCGTGATGATATTGTGTCGGGAGATGGTGATTTTTGAGTCAGTGCCTAATGCTGAGAGCCACTGACCAAGCGTAGGTGTTTACAAGTTGCGAGTGAAATCGGTTGCACTTTTAGATACAGAATTTAAATTTGCCCTATTGTGCTTCCTACAAGGCAGGGTCGGAGGATGGATAGCTTTAATCATCTGGATCTGCGAGTGTTATTGGCTTCAGCAGGTCTGCAGTTCAAGAAATGTGACCGATAATTTAGAGGTCATATTTAGTAACATACATGTGAAAAAACAATTCCAGTGGAGTTTATAGCTGAGCTGAAGTTTCACCACTGTTGTAGTAATGCTTTCTACACAGTTAGGTTAAGAGTGTCTCTTTTAACCCTAACCAGCTGTAAGCACATAGGGAAATGCCTGAGTGGTTGCTTGTTGTGAGCAGCTGTGCATCACGGCCTGCAAGGCTTCAAGTTTTTATTTACAGGGCATGTGGCTGTGTAAGACAAAGGAAGCCATTTTAATTGTTACAGCTGAGAATGTTCCTGAACAGCGGCAAGGGTGAATCACTAAATGTCCTAGTGGTAAAAGAGGCTATTCGATTGATGGAGATGTGGTTATAGGTCTGGGTCAAAAACATTTGATAGCGATACAGGTCCCTGCACCTGGAATTCAATCCTGGCTCTTACACTAGGGGTCTTCAACATTTTTTAGGCCAACTCCCCTTAGTCTCGCTTTGCCAGACTGGCGAGTCCACACAGCATTCTGGGATGGGAGAAAAACGCAGTGCTTTGGTTTATTGGCATTTTTTCAAACCAATCAATACCATCTAGGGCAGCGCTAAGCCTGAGGCTAAAACCTTTATGTCAAGGTGTCAACAACTGTTGGTAGTGTGTTTAGGCTGTGGCCGGGGTTGTAGCGGGGGGGGGACATGCAAAAACATGCAGTGACGGATTCAAGTTTTGGAGAAACGCAACCCCAGGTCACCCTGCGGAGGCATTAGTGGTGTGGAATGTGCGCTGTAGCAAAGTGTTAAGTACTTGTGCTATCATACGGTGTGTGAGTGCGGACTGCGATATTCCCACTGCTGATGCTAGCATTTGAAAAGATCCTGATGCCAATATTGTATGTTTTATGTAATGCAGCAAGGAGTTTAGCAACTGCCTGAATGGAATGTAAACGCTGAGTCTGAGATTCATTGTCACCCTTGATTTCTTCCAGTAACTGTAGTATTGCACGGCTGCTTAATCTGTAACGCCTAATGATTGAACTGAAAAAGTGTGATCCTTGGGGCAAAAATTCTTTCAGCCATTTCACCAAAAGCATAGGTGAGGAAACAGCTGCTTTTAAGAGGCAGAGGATTTTCTCCACAAAACAGAGGCGCAGGAGGGTTTAGCACGCTTCCTTCCCATCTCTTAATGGCAAACTCCCACTATCCCCTTCACCCTCCCATGAATGCATATGCATGACACGGAAAAGAACAAACCCTGCAACAAAATACCAGATCACTTTTTTTGGTGTGAATGCCCCGTAACAATGTTTTTGTTCGGGACCCAGCCCTAGTGATGATGGTGATGGGAAGATAAAGGTGTCTTACCTTTAAAGAGCTGGTACATTCCAGGAACTATGATGATGCCGATGGCCAGCAGCTTGCTGAAAGTGAGGAAGATTTGAATCCGAGCCGTCCATGTTACGCTCATACTGTTCAGGTACATAACAGAGGCTACAGGGACAAAGAAAGAGACACAGGAATTAGGATTTTATTGTTTCATTTCATTTGGGTAAGCCAGCCCCCACTAAGTGTAGCTCTTATGGAGCCATTTTGATACTACCTAGCACTCACCTGCTGTTAGCATCCCATTGACTGCCAGTCATTTTGACGTCACTTTGACAGGAAATAACTTTACATCTTAAGCGTTTAAAGACTTTTTTTGTCCATTATTTATTTCTAAAGAAACACGACAATGTATTAAAGGCTCCATTACCTTGTAGCTCACGTTATGGCTCCGTATCAGACGTTTTTATAAAAACCACGTAACCACGTAACTTACTGTTGCATGGTAGAGGAATTACCCAACAGTACAGAATATCTTGCAGTAAGTTTTGACTTACATTAGCTGTTTAGGTTTAATTACTAATGTTAACTAGCATTTTAGTTAGCAACAATTAGCCTGTGCCAATGTAATCTCCTAACATATACCTACGTTCTACGTCTCTGCTGATTGGGAATTATTGAGATTTCTCTTGGCACAGCTACCAGAAGACTTACAACATTCAGACAGGTTTTAAATTTTTAAAATCGCTTAACCTTACCCAGGCCTCAATATCTCTGCCTTAGGTAGGTTCCATAAGCTATCTAACTAACTAACTATAAGACTCATGGGGGTCACTTTTTTGCAATTACTTTTTTTTAGACTTTATTCATTGTAGTTCTGCCACTTTTAATAAAGGAAATGATGACAAATACTTCTTTTCACCAACGCCTTCCTCATTTTCAATGCACATTTCCTGTGATTTACAGACAAGGTTACAACTGGTCAAAATCCTAATATCATCATTAATACATCATATGGTCACAATGATGTATTAATGTAAAGGTGTATTAATGTAGTATACGTACTTATGCCGATGGCAGTGGCCAGTTTGACAGCCAATGGGGGGACACTACAGGGCATGAACAGAGGCTCCAGGATATACTGACCAAAGGCCAGAGAGATGACTGCCAATGCTGCTGGCCTGGAGAACACACACACACACACACACACACACACACACACACAAGCATAAATATAAAATATACAGTGAAAATGCAATCTTTTAAATTAAACATTTCAGCTCTGCATTTATATATTTAAATGTATACAATACATATTGTATATACGTTAATGAAAATTTTATATTTTGTACTGTGTTAATGTGTATTTATCGATTGCTAAACGACAGTGGGCACAACTGTAGACACATGTACAAAACTAACTACAGTCTGCACAGCAGCAGTTCATGTGAACTAAAATCTAGTTGGTTTTTCAGTGCTTGAACACAGTTTTCAAAACTCTACAAGCTTATCCATGGCTTTAACCATGACCTGCACAACACTGTGGATTGCAGTAACAACACTTTGTTCAAATTCTAACACACTGCTCTCAAAACTGGTGACCACACAAAACAGAATGGTTTTCAGCCTGATAAATTTAAAACACTGCTGATTGCAGTTTCAGCTGATAGACTAAACCGGTGTATGTTTTAGACTTCAACACATATAGTGTATATATAAAGGAAAGCTCAAAAAGACTCCAAAACAACAAGTAACAATGAATCAATTATGCATTGTACCGTTTGAGAGAAACAGTGAGAAGGTAAAAGAGCAAAGATACCAATATGTATAGGTAAGATGTCTGAGGTTACACAATTATACAAAATCAGAAGAAAAAAAACCTGCGCACTTGGAGGTGGAAGCAATGGAAACACCACGTACATTTGTATTTAGAGAGGATGCAGGCATGGCAAGAGGAGACATCCAATGTGATCTCTTTTCCCCACTAATTACATCCATGCTATGCAAACAGCTGATTTGTATACCTTAGAAACTACATTTTGATTTGTGTGAAGTCCCTCAACGTTTCCAATCTGTGTCTTGGTGTTTGATGCTACTGTAATGACTGTGAGTGTGTTCTGAGTGCCAGTGTGTGTTATCTCAGTGAGGATTGTACATAATTTTTGGCTGCACTGAGTCTGTTTTGAGACGTGTGTGAAGAGTTGTGTTGCTTGGAATGAGTTTTGCTGTTGATGTTAACTATTTAGCTCAGGTGACCGTTGGTAATGCAGACTGGAGTTAGAGTTTGCACATCAGTTGGCTTCAGTTTAGCAGTTGGAAAAAAACTGTAACGACACAATACAGAATTCATATTAAACTGGCATGCATAAGTAAGAAAATATATTAGTACAAGAAAAATGTTGATAAATGTTCAGGGAACATTTGTTGAACCAAGTGTCATCCTGGCCACTTACCAACCACAGCCTAACGGGTGTGTGTGTGTGTGTGTGTGTGTGTGTGTGTGTGTGTGTGTGTGTGTGTGTGTGTGTGTGTGTGTGTGTGTGTGTGTGTGCGTGCGTGCCTGCGTGTGCGTTCTTGTTGAACTATATTTGTGGGGTTCAAGAACTGGGAGTTCAGTATACTTGTGGGGTCCCGACAGCTCTGGGGGGCCAAATTGCTGGACCCCATAACTTTAAAGGGCTGTTTGAGGGTTAGGACCTGGTTTTAGGATTAGGGTTAGAATGAGGTAGAAATAGTGAGGGTAAGGGTTAAGGTTAGACATTTAGTTGTGATGGTTAGGGTAAGGGTAAGGGGCGTCAATGACGGGTCCCCACAAGTACAGTGCCACACACTGTGTGTGTGTATCTTGTCTTTGGCTACAGATAATTTCCTTTTAAAAAATTACATTTGTAATTTGAGCATTTATGTAAATATAAATGTAAAATAACCCAAATGTGCTTTGGACAAAAATTAGCAAAAAATATTAAATACATACATTTATTTGTGGACCTTGGTTTAAATTGTGTGCATTCATTTGTACAATTTATTTTTTATTTATGTACTACAATACATATTGTTACATGCATTGAAAGCTATTGTTGTGTAGAAAGTCGTTTATATGTAAAAACCCAAAATAAATGTTGTGGACCGTACTGGGTGCATTCATTCCTTCATTGTGATACTGATCTGACCACATAGGCTTGGATTCAAAAAGAATCAAATAAGGTTGGCTAGTCCCACACGTCCATCCTATGGCTCATCACTGTTTCCCTCTTCATTTCCCACAACCGCCGCTGAGCTGCTGAAGCCAGGGAAATCTCTTTGTTTCCCCCGTTGTTTTCATTCTCTGCCTCTGTCTCGGTTCATTTCCCATGGTTTCCATTGAGTCCCACTCGCCCGAGGCCGGCGTAAAATTGGCCAGCTCAGGATAGCCACGAGAATGTTTATACTATTCGCCTTGGCTGTGTACATACACAGCTTCATACGGAGCATTTTCTCGCCTAAAACAAACTCAGTATCTCACTTCACGAGGTCACAGCCAGATAGAACTGGTGTTGACGACTCTGTAACAAAAACCAGTCTAAATCAAATTCTCAAACACAGATCGTGTGCTTGGGGAACAACTAATTGTCTATCATTAAGGGGTAACTTTGTTCTTTTCAACCTGGACCTTGTTTTCCTTTGTTTTTGGTCCATTGATCCCAAAAAATTGTCCATTATTAAACAAGATGGCTGCAGTTGGCAGCCGGGGAACAAGCTGCAATGCGGTGTTAATGGGAAGGTGCTCACCTTCAATTTATGTCCACAATAAGTGCTTGTTTGCCACTGACAAAATAGTTGTTTTTCTAAGTGTCTGACAACATTATGGAAAGCATCCCTGCAAAGATAGACCTTTTTGTTAAAGATTTTTGTATATAATGAAAGCCCCAAAATTGCCATCACTAAACCCACCAGACTCTATTAAACAAAAGTAATTTCATCATCCTTAACCCTCATGTTGTCCTTGGGTCAAACTGAACCATTTTCCTACATCAATGTTCTTTTAATTACCCCAAATAATATGACTTATTCCACACAACGCTCTTTGGCAAGTACAAATCTCTACTTTCATTAATTTTGGGGTGTCTTACTCAATTTGATAGCATTTGGAGAGAAAAATTGAAGTGTTTTTGAAATAGTATTTCAGTATTTTTATAGAGTAAAAGTTGACATACTCCAGTCAATGATTATCCATCAACGTCCATTCCTTTAATTTTATCCTTAATAATTTTTAATTTCTGTTTTTCTAACTCAAACATTAGGTGTAATTTAGTTTGTTGACCATAAATTCACAAAATAACTGTAAAGCTCTCAAAGTTAATAAGTTAGTGTTACGTAGTGTTAAACGTCAAAAAAGTGCCAAACGTTGAAAAAAGATTTGAAAAAAGGGACAAAAAGACAGGACTTTTACGGGAAGACAACACAAGGGTTAAACACACATCATTCAAACACCAAATAATCTTCTAGTTTACTTGTGAAAATTGCTTGGATTGGACTGAAACTCTAGGCTTGGAAGGTGGCTCTGAACAGGTTGTAGCTTCATGGAGATTGGCAGCTGTCAAGTTGGATTTACAGCTCTTACAATGGTTTCCAACGGAAAACCAGAACATTGGCAAAAAAACATGTCAAAATATTTTAAAATGACAAATTGCTCCTATATCATAATCCACTTCTCTGTTGTTAAACTTTTTACAGCAGGGTTTGGAGCTATGAGAAGGCCAGTCTAAGTTGACAGCTAGTCATTTCTGGGTATGGTCGGCTCTTCGGAAGTTACATTGGATGCCCCTCATTTTTGGTGTCCCTTAACTTCCTCTTTCTCTGTGTGTCTAAACTCTGGTGGATTTCTGAGGACTAAGGTTAACTGCTCCTCACATCTCTGCAGGGTAAATCCAGACAGCTAGCTAGACTATCTGTCCATTCGGAGTTTTCTGCTGCATGATTAAAACTACCTTTGAACGTACACAACACACCTAAACAAGTTCCTTGATTGCGATTGGTTTGAAGAAATGCTAAATAAACAGAGCACATTTTTCTCCAGTGCCGGAATCCTGTGTGGACTAGCCGGACCTTCCTTTGGAGCGCTGTGGAGGAAGGTCTGGTAATTTGAGACTATGAGGAGGTAAAAATAAGAGTGTGACACAAAAGTAGTATTCAACTGTGTCTGGAACACAGTCAGAAATAAATTATCCTGCAACATTTGAGAAGTGTCTGCATGTTTTTTCAATGGCTTTGGGTGTCCATTAGAATCCATTGCAATTTCTGCAAATCCAAACTGAGAACAGTTGCTGTTCTTCACATAACTACAAACCTTCAGAGCTTCCTTTCAAGCCAAAGGCAGAGAGTGTTTAAGACTCAAATAATGGACTGTTGGTTGAGTATTACTACAACCAGAAGTAGTTATTGTTGGGGGGTAACGGAATACATGTACGGGCATTACGTATTCAGAATATAAATTATGAGTAACTGTATTCCATTACCGTCACAATTTAATTAATTGATGTTTTGAATACAGTTACATTGTTGAAATCAAGGGATTACATGACGATACTTTGTTTCACAAGATTATTTACGATCTATATAAAAGAAGGCAACTCCATGCATTTCCCAGAAACCTCAATATGAAAACTAAAAATTTGCTTTTGCATGATAACTGATAAATACAGGGCATGAAGATATTTCACATTAAAGAAAGAACAGGGAGAAGGAAATGTAACTGTGCAGTGCAATCTCTGCTTGCCAGCAATCAACCTACTTTCAGCGTCCAAATGACACCACCTCCAAGCGGAAGCATCTTAAAGTAAGTCATTTTTTTAATTAGCCAGTCTGCTGTGGTTTTACTGCTCACCTTGCTATTTCATAGTTGTATCAGGTAGCTACCTGCTTAGCTGACATGTAACTTTACATTCTCCAATGTTCGGATTTACTATTCCCGTTTGACATGCTAGCTAATGTTAGCTAATGTTAGCCAATATTAGCTTGTGGTAGAAAGACTGCGGTTAGATTTTTGTAGTAGGCCCTGTAGTTCGGGACCACAAATACAAAAATATATCTGCGTGTTCATGTACACATTCAGCTAGTTGGAACAGAAGAACACACCAGCACAGGCAGTATTTGATGGCTGAATTCCTACACTTGTAAAATGCAATTAAAAGGTCCTAAGGGGTGTAACTGTTGATGGTTTTCTCAATTTATTGTTCAATGTGTTTGTGGATTGTGTAGGAACAGCAGCATTTCTTTTGCAGGGCACACTTAAAAATAGAAAGCTGGGTGACCGTGAGGAAATGTTAGCTGAATTTGACAAAAGGTTCACTTGATTAACATAATTTACTATACCTTTCATGCAATTTTAAGGTGACTCTAGGTTCAGTAAAGTTAAGTTTAGGAGGAGGTAAACATTACCTTATAGCAATGAGATCAGCCCATAGCCTTACGAAAGCCATCTGAGGTCCGAAGGCTTCCAGTATATACGTGTAATGCCCCCCAGACTTCTTAATACAAGTCCCCAGCTCGGCGTAGCACAGGGCCCCTGCAGTGACAGAGGGGACAGATTAGCTCTGTCTCAGAAGGCAGGCACAAAACAGTCCCCAGGGCTGTCAAACTGTCTCAGCCACATCTACAGAGATATACAGTCCCTACGTGGGCCCCTGGGTCCGCCAGACTGTTGGAGCCTTTTAGGATCTCAACCCATAACTTGAGAAAAACAGATTGACACAGAAAAGTTTTAATTACAAGTTAGGGAATACGAATTAAGGGAAGCGGGAAGGTGGTTAAGGTAGGGTATTAGAGGATAATGGGCTTGGACATTTCATTACTGCACAAAATCTGAAGGATTTAAGGATACTGCAACAATATATGGTGGAATACACAGATGTGCACGGCATTACTTCAGCACCGCCCCCTGCAGCACTGATCTTTCAACTCTGTCTCCTGGAAACGGCTGTAATATAGTACTACATAGGCCTGTAACCTACTGTAATATTACATTATTTGCAATATTTTTTAAGTAATCACCGTTTCTTTGTATAACTGCAATTAATTGCCAACCTTAGCTAAGGTTCTAAGAGGTGTAACTGTTGATGGTTTTCTCAATTTAATGTTCATTACAGAAAAGAATCAATTTTTTATGATACTAAAGAGGCAAAGTTGATGTCATAGGCTGTTGTTACAGTATCTAGGTCACATAACTGTGATATATACAAAGATGTATCATGGGATTCATTCAAAATTTCTTTGAATTTGTTCTGAAAAATAAAAACGTAAATGTTTTTGAATTTGAGTGAAAGAGACTTGCTTTAAGGTTAGGGAAAGATTTGGGTTTCAGTTAACTGTTGATAAATGTGTCACGTCTCATACTTCTATACACTGGTGACTTTTTTAAGTGGCTGACAACAATACGGAAAGGATCACTACAGAGACATGCCTTTTTAAGACCTTTCTGGTAACCAGAAACAGCTCCGAGGTTGCTTGAGCTAAATGCACCAGAATCCTTTTTTTTTTTAATCCTTTTTGCGTGTATAGAGCCAACATATTTTCACATGAAAATCTGTAAACTATGTGTTTATTTCAACCAAAACTAGAGTTGTAATAGTTGGGAAAGTGGAAAAACCATCATAGTTTTATTTAGTTTTTGTTGACTTTGAATGAAGTGTATTTTACAGTGTTAAAATGTTTATTTCCATGGAGTGTGGTGTGATAATCTTCAACATACAGTTACAGCCTGAAGGCAGAAGGGTTTGTACCAATTAAGTAGAATAACTTCTAAAGGAGCAGTTTGTATTGTGTGTTTGTGTGTTGTTTTTTGTTTTTGTTTTGGGGGGGGGCTTCAAAATTTATATTATTAATATTGTATTAATATGACAAGTAATGTAACTAATTACTTTTGCTTCCAAGTAATAAGTGAGGTAATATTATTACCTTTTTAAGGAGTAATAAGTAAAGAGTAACATTACACTTCCTGAGTAACTTGCCCAACACCTTTTGCACAAAAGATGAATATAAAAAGAACTGATTGTATTAAATACACTTTATGATGTTGTGCATCTAGATACCATGATCAAACTTGTTTTTATAACAACAAAGAAGCAACATGAAATGAGCCGACTTGTTTTTTAGTTATAAAAGAGTAGTTTTTGCTCATAAATTGTGCATAAAAAACATGTTTAACCTTTGCTTAACTTAATTTTTTAGTACTTTTGTTCATAAACAGCACATTGTTTTTTAGTAAGGAAAAAAAAAACTGTAAATTGGCTGGGTAATTTCCCTTTTTATGTGACTTGGAAGAAGACATTTGATGTCTCACATACATACATCGCTATACTCATGGACTTCTGTTTATCATTTTCTTCATTTGTTCTCTTGAGTTATTTAACTCTTATGTCTTACTGTCAACAAAGTTTTGGTTGTTGTTTTTTTGACAATTTAACAGTTTTTTCCCCATGTTTTGTCTCTTTTTTCCGATGTCATAATTGATTTGTCCTGCGTATTTTGTTTTTAAGCATTCTTTTTTTAAATATTCTTTTATCCATTTTGGTATTAAATGCAATACAACTTAGTAAAACACCCAAATTCAATGAAAGCAGTGAACTGCCCACTTATTCTGCTTTTTTTTGGACAATTTGGTTGCAAGAATACCAGAATATCTGATATACAAACTTTTTGGGAACAGGAGGGTTTGTCTGTGTACAGCCAGTAAGCATTTTGTCCACCAGCACCTTTCCCATCTAATGAAACAACTCTCAAAATATAGAAAAGACAACTTTTTCATCTCCAGATCCACCTGTGAACTAACTCACCGAAGAGTGACAGCACCCCGCAGGCGATCCACACTATCAGAGACATTCCTACACTCCCCGAGTGCTTCAGGATACCCTTTGGAGAGATGAAGATCCCGGCTCCGATGATGGTGCCGATGATAATGGAGATCCCTCGGAGGAGCGTCACCTTCTTCCCCAGTCCCACCTTCTTGTCGTCCCCGTCCTGCAGAGTCCCATTTTGGGAAACTTTGTGTCCACTTGTTGCGACTTTTCCACCATTCTCAATAGATGCAGACCTTTTGGTCATTTTTTAAACACTGCCTAACACACTCAGCCCCAAGCAGTATCTCTCTCTCTCTCTCTCTCTCTCTCTCTCTCTCTCTGTCTCTCTCTCTCTCTCTCTTTTGGAAGAGACTCAGTGTGTTTAACCTGGGATCTGTTCTACCCTGGACCCACTTAGCCTGTGTAACTTGTGCAGGCAAAGTTACAAAACTCTCTCTCTCTCTCTCTCTCTCTCTCTCTCTCTCTCTCTCTCTCTCTCTCTCTCTCTCTCTCTCTTTCTCTCTCTTATTGTCATTCATGCTCTGCTCACTAATCTCTCACTGTACACCCTGGAGGCGTGCTCCTAACCCCTCTGACTCCAAACTTTCATAGTCACTCTGGCCTGGATTGCTGTCTCATCGTGTGTCTGCATTTCTGTAGTCCCTCCCCTTCCCTCCCTGTTTCTTTCAAGCCTTACAATTATTTCTGAAACCATCTGTTGCTCACCTGGGTGAGGTGTTGCGCATTTTAAGTGAAAGGCAATACAACAAAGAGCGTTTCACTCTTGGCGCTGGTTTTAAAAGTGGCCCTATAATAACAAAAGCTGTAGAACGTCTGTCCCGGGATAGTTTCATCCATGGCAACCAGTCGGAAGGAACGGGCTGGGAGAGGACAGCAGCTGCTTTATGGCAAAGCTTTCTCACAGTGGTGGGGTGTGGGACAGTGTGTTCCAAAACAGCTGATTTCTACGGAACAATTTCACTACAGCCACACACACTTCACACATGTTCATTTGCATTGCAACATTTAGAACAAATGCAGCTCGACGTGACATACTGACACACTGGTGACTTACTGAAACAGTAAAGAAAAAGAGGCAAAAAAAAAGGTTTTTAAAAGAGCACATGCACTAAAATACAGGATCCAACAAGGATTAGGATGCCTATACCTTCATGAGGAAGCAAATGTGTTTTATGAAAATGGTAAATGGTTCGTCTGAATGCTACAGTGCGTAGTTTCTGCCGCCTCCATGAGGAATTCTAAGTATTGACAACAACATTGTCGGCTTGTCCACATGATACAAGCCTTCTGTTGTAGTTCTTTTACTTTCATTATCATTCCAATACAACTCTGCAACTATTTATTCTTTAATTCAGACTGAAGTTGCTGTTTTTATTGTGTTCATTGTTATGTAGTTTGTGTTGTATATTCTTCATGGGATGTCTTCCTGTTGCATACAAATTTCCCTCTAAGGACAATAAACTGAACTGAACTGTGCAGTAATTCCTGGGAACAAACCAAACATGATTACACTCAGTGTTCCGCACCTCTCCGTCCCCTTAGGCAACAAATTAGTACTACTATTACTAAATCATTGAATTGTGTGTGCATAGAGTAGTTGCAGTTTGTGGTTGTAAATCCTCTTGCGTAACCTCTGTCATCAGCCAATACAGTAGAAATAAGAAGCCTTTTTTTTTTACAGGAAGCCACTTGATAGTGTTTGGAATGACACACTCTGGCAAAACTGCTGACAGCAGGTATGAATCACAATGTAATATGTGCGGATGTAATACTGACTAAATACACAAGTATCAACATGTTTCTTTTGATACAGTACATAAACTGTATAAGTATGTTCAGTTCAATTCAATTTTATGTATAGTATTAATTCATAACAAGAGTTACCTCGAGAAACTTTACAGGTAGAGTAGGTCTAGACCACACTCTGTAATTTACAAGGACCCAACAGTCCTAGTGTGTGTTGTCACATTTCTGTTTATGTTTGGAGGCCACAGTTTGGAGACAAAAGAAGATATATCATTTTATTGTCATTTAAGCATTTAATCTGCTGATTATCTGCAATAAATCCACATTTCGTTTATAAAATGTCAGACAGTAGAGGAAAATACAAAACACTACTTCAGCAATTTACCTCCTCCCTCGGTATTAAGTAAAACAACAAAAACTGACAACTGCGTCGTTCTAAGCAAAGACACTTGCGCCGGGCTTTTCACTGTGCTGCACCAAGTGCAAGATACGGACCGTTAGGATTTACTATTACTCTTGAACGTATCATCCGGTGTATCCCGTTGTTTGACGGAAGTTAGATTAACCAGAGGGGTCAAAGGTTATATGATGCTATTTACACCTTTAATTAGGAGCCATGGGAACCTCACCAATGTTATTTTATTGTGTTGTCTTTAAAAGTCTGGTTGTACTGCATAATGAGGGGCAAGCACAAACAGGATTACCAGCCTTCCTACCAGCCAGCCAGTGCAACGGTCTGTTGCTCAAGTGAAAAGAGACCAAAGAGTTTGCCAAACCAAGTTTGAGATGAAGACACTGGAATTCAAGGCTTAAGTCATACATCACTGTCTAAAGACAGTCCTGTCCTGCTGTGTCCTGGAGATTCCAGGACACAGCAATGAATACCAAGTTCATTACTCAACAGAGTGCTCAGCAATTTCCAAGAAGATGATGCAACATTGGAGAGTTGCAGGCAAAATGCTGCTGTGTAATCATGTGTCATACATTATATCAAACCTTGTTTCCAGCAAAATGTAACAATAAAGGAGATGAATGTTCCTGCAAACGCTTTTTACAACGTGGGCTGTACATTCAGATTATAATTTGAGGTTTTCTGTGATATGTTGGATCTCTCATGTCACTGACCTGTTAGCCTCAGCAGCAGAAACAGCTTTTGGAATCAGCTGGGCTGATTTTTTTTAACCATCACTTCCTAACTGAAACCTTTAGGGTTGCAGTGAGAAAATATCGGGGTCATACCTTAAACAGACCTGCAATGCAATGTTCCCCATTTTAACTGTATCACTGATAAATGCTTTGGGGACAAATACAGAAACTACAAGGTGCTGTTTTATTTTATTTCACAGTCACATTGTAAGACAAATGCACATTTAGAAATGTAAACTAAGTATTATTACTGTCATTCCAACACATTCTCACTCCCCTTGCATAAAATACGGCTGCTTGGTCAATTGCTTTTGGTGTTGTTATCGACGCTAAACGTCTCTATTAGCGTCAACGGGCTGGGTTGCTGTAAAAACTGAGAATGGTGTTAATTAATATTAATACATAATAAAAGACTATTTATAGTTTGGAATCACATTGAGCTGAACTCAACACATTTTATTTAGTTATTTATTAATTACATTTTACTCAATTTTGTTTAAATAAAAATCAAATCCTTAAGTATATTTTAATTATTTTTTATCAGGAAAGTCAAAGATGCAGAAAATTAATAAATTTAACTCATTGAGAGGTCTTTGGATTTAATCACCTAGCTCCAGCTAGGCTTGTTTAATTATTGTATTTTACAGTGAGTTGCTCTAACAGTTCAGTTGAACCATTGTTTTGCGTTGCTGCAAGTTACCCAACAGTCCAACTTTACTGGGTGAAAGTGAAAATAAAGATATGTTAGCCTAACTTAACGTCACAGGGATTCTGCCTACTGTTCAGACTAAACGCATGGCAATGAATTACTGAAAAAGTAGTCGGTCAACACAATTTCAAGTGAATTTTCCAGATATAACGTAACTTTGAGATACCGTCTATCGTAATCTACTTTTGCCAATGTTCCTGGCCTCAGCCTACCCCTCCACCCCTCCACCCCTCCTCCAACCTAACACGCTAGATTAGCTAACGTAAGCTAGTCTGTTACTGTGTATGCCAGGTTCAGATCCTCGTTGTTACACATTTTCACTTTGTTGCTTGTGTGTTTAATATGTTCCTGACAGAAATGAGCATTATAATTTTCCAAAACTGATTCAAATATTTTCTGTTACCTGACTGACTATGTTTGAATTAAGCTAAGCTTTCTTCATACGTGGCCAAACATGTGGGAACATTTGTTTGTTTAGCTACTCCTTATATGTTGGGGGGGCAGTAGCTCAGTCTATTGGGTTAGGAACCGGAGGGTCGTTGGTTCAACTCCCCGTACGGACCAAAGTACGGAGTGTGGATTGGTAGCTGGAGAGTCGCCACTTCACCTCTTGGGCACTGCCAGGTGCCCTTGAGCAAGGAACAGTACCCCCCCAACCACTGGCAGCCCCCTCACTCTGACATCTCTACATTTGTATGTGAATAGGTCCTGAGTATGTGTGTGTATTTCAGACCTGTGTGTAGTGATTATTAAACAAACAGAGTAATGTAATTTCCTCACTGGGGATCAATAAACAGTATAAATTAGGTTACCCCCTATGTATGTATACAAATTACTAACTTTTCCAGTTGAATTCAAGCTCATTTGAATTTCCTTCCAGGTGCATAAACAGGCTTTGACTGAAATTTATCAACAGGTATGTATTTGACTTGTATGCCAAACACAAAATGCTGTGATACCACATTTCACACTTTTTGTTTTGCAATACAATATTGGATAATTAGTATTTCTTTTAGCAACGGTTGCTGGTTAAAATTTGTTTCTGTAGCGATTGAATGATTTAATTTCTAAAATTATACAAATACATACAGCTTTGACTAAATTCTGACCATCATCTCTGTTGCCATTGGATTGTTTTCATGTGGTGGTGAGCTGCTTATATCCTTTTTAATTTACCTGGCATGAAAATATGCTTATGGAAGTACATTATCAGTATCAGTATAAGATGTACATTAGATCTTTATGTAACTGAAGTGCATCATGTGCAACAGCCATGATAGCTCCAGGTTTTCTTGTCCAAAAGGTTGAAAACAATTTGGGAGTTCAATCAGAACCTTCTCCTTTGGTGATACAGTCTGAAATACTCAATGTTCTTGTTTTTCAGGACACTGTTGAAGACAGTGTCTCGCAGGATCTTGCTGCACAAAGGATTAATACCTACAACATCAAGACTACTACGCCAGAGGGTCCTGATGACATCGGTATGGTAGTAGAGGGCGTGAAGGTTGTGACTGCTCTGGGTGACTTTTCAAAGGCTTGCTCCATTGTCATTGGCTTGGCATATGCGTTAGAATCTTTCGTATCCCAAGGAGTTCAGGTACACGCTGGAAGTCTTCCAGGAACCCCTCCTTGAGCTGGATTGTTCAAAGCTGTCACCAGAGGTGAACAGCCTCAAGAATAAGCCACTAGCTCAAGAAAAGGGACCCTCGCAGAATGAATGGAAACAATTAAGTTACTATCAAAACTTTCACATGGTTACCCACTCTCTGTAGAGAAACATTTACTGAAGGAGACCTATGGAATTTCTGATCAGTTCTGTCTTAAATGTTTCGACTTGGAATTTGAAGATTACTTTACTCTTCAAAAAAGTGACCAAATTAAACATGAAGACAACATAACGATTGTTCACTCTGCTCTGATTGTTCTTAACTTGCTTCCACTTGAGGAAAGTTTGGGCATTTTCTTTTTCAATTGTTAAGTAACTGAAAAATATAGATTTTCAGTGCACCATGTGGTTGTTTAGAAACATCAAACCAGCCATACTTATTTTACGGGAGTGGCATTATGTTTTATGTGTTTATACTTCCATAGGCAGCTGTTATTGTACATTTTGATTCCTCTGTGTACACCAGGGGTGAAAATTTGACATGTTTTCATTGAGAAATTTGAACAAATTAATGTGATTGTTAAAGTGAGTCTTATTTTAGCAAAAAGTAAAGAAGTAGGGCTAATTATTTGACCCTATCCCAGACTCCATGTGATAGTAATCAGTTACTTTTAGCTGTTTGAAAAACATAAAGACCCTGGCTATTTCAATTGGCACATAAATGACAATGTAAGAAATCTGCAGACTGAAAACATCTCAATTTAAATACAGCCCTTGACCTTAAATCACTTAACAAATCTCTGTGGACAATTTAAACCAATAATGGAGCAGAAATGAAACCCCATTAAATGATTAAACATTGATAAACAATAATCCCAAATGCTTTTATATATTGTGTTCCTATTGTACACGTACATAGTTTCTGCCTTTCATAGCCTCTTTCCTTTTTTATTTTTTTTATTTTGGCATTTAGCACTAAATAACTTGAGAAATGTTAGATAAACATGTTGGACAAAAAAATTGACAAATAAATGTTTACCTGCTGTTCTTATTATGCGTGATGATTTATTAACCCAATTTAAGTTACCTGTGGCACCAAGAAGGTATGATATTGAGTATATTGTTCATAGAAAAATTATGGCAGCAAGTGACATTCAACATAATTGAATAGATATAAAGTAATGTAAATAATTAATTTAGATACAGATAAATAACAAACGCAGTGTGAATGTGTTGAATTAGGCAACAATGTGCTAAAATATTAATGTAATTTATTTTATATCAGTGAAAACAGCTTATTTTTATCCAGATATTTAGTGCACCTAAATTAATTTCTCCCAGATATTTAGTAAATCTAAATTACTTTTGCTCAGATACTTATTAAACCTAAATGAGTTTTCCTTGTGAAACTGATTAGATTTACTAAAAAAAAAATATTTTATCAATTTGCATGCTATTACAAAATCTAACTCATTTTAAGTGTTGCTTTTATGAACATGTATTCATTTTTGTTTAAATTTTGTTAATTTATATTGTTAAATTATTATTTGTCGCCATAATTTGTTTTAAGTAACCACTGGTTACTTTTTTTTACGGTGTATTGGCGTCACTTTTGACACATTTAGATATAGGAAAAGATTATGGGTGGGCTTTGAAAAGGTACGTTTCTGTGAGACAAGCGACAAGAATGGGACAGTTGGCTTTAGGAAAAGAAGAACGGGACAGTTGGGTCTATATATTTAACAAAAAGATCTTACTCTTTAACAGAAAGTTCAATCGATCGGCTCCGTGCTCCGTCGTCCCTCAACACCCACCAGGTCTGGATTTGTTGCGGAACGGCTGCGGACCATGACTGACAGCTGAAGTGACGAGGACCCACAAGATCTTCCAAATCCCCGTGCGACACAACAGGATGTACTTTCTATAAACAGAACCACAAAACCTCGGACCTGTTGACTTCAGGCCTGTCTCCGCCCATTATGACATTTTCAAGTTGTAGTGCAGGGAAATGTGATCCGCCGTGAGCATGGGGTATTTCATTTTGAAAGTGAATCAGTTTTATTTTGTTTCTGTGTTGAATTGCTGCAAAGCTCCTCAGCATCCGGCAAGGAGGGCTGCGGATCACCGGAGCTGGGACGGAGTCACTGAACACACATTGACTTTGATGGAAACCTAATGACTCCGCTGCTTTTCTGAAAGCGGACTCGTTGGTGAAAATCAGGGGTAAGTGTCACACAAGTCCTGGGCTCTCCCTCAGCCATGCTCACTATTCTCCACTCAATCACGATCATTGTTCACTATCCCCGGCCTATTAGCACTCCTCACCTGTTGCCTGTTTCAGCTCGTTAACCACTCTACAAAAACCCTCTCCAGTCCTCAGCAAACGAGCTAAACTGCTACTTCAATAGGTTTAGCTTACAGCCATCCCCTGCCTCCTCCACCACACCACACCACACCACACCACCAACCCCCCACACCCCAC
>NC_048416.1:8888739-8891831 GCF_013103735.1 Etheostoma cragini | reverse complement strand
AGCGCAAGGCTGCTGGCCCGGACGGCATCAGCCCTAGGATCCTGAAGACCTGCGCCAGTCAGCTGTCTGGTGTTCTCCGGTACCTCTTCAACCTGAGCCTGAGCCTGCAGAGGTTGCCGCTGCCGTGGAAGACGTCCTGCTTTGTCCCGGTCCCCAAGAAGTCGGCTCCATCTGGCCTTAAGCACTACGGCCCAGTGGCTCTCACATCCCATGTGATGAAGGTGCTGGAGAGGCTGGTCTTGGCCTACCTGAGGCCGCAGGGGAGTTCTTTTCTGGACCCTCTACAGTTTGCCTACCAGCTTCATCTGGGAGTGGACAACGCTGTCATCTATCTTCTGCAGTGAGCTCATTTGCACCTGGATGGTGGTGGCGGCACTGTGAGAGTCACATTTTTTGATTTCTCCAGTGCATTCAACACCATCCAGCCACTGCTACTTGGTGAGAAAGTGCGGCTGATGGGTGTCGGTGCGTCCATACTCTCCTGGATCAGTGAGTACCTGACAGACAAACCGCAGTCTGTCCGTCTGGACCATGTTCCGTCTGATGTGGTGGTAAGTGGTACGGGGGCCCCACAGGGGAGTGTGCTGTCTCCTTTTCTGTTCACCTTATACACCACAGACTTCCAGTACAACTCAGAGTCATGTCACCTACAGAAGTTTTCTGATGACTCTGCAGTTTTTGGGTGTATAAGGGATGGACAGGGGGGGGAGTACAGGGCACTGGTGGATTACTTTGTGGAGTGGTCTGCTAAGAATCCCCTGCTGCTGAACGTGGATAAGACCAGAGAGGTGTTGATCAACTTCAGGAGGAAGGGAACGGCTCTGCGGCCCCTTTGCATCCTGGGAGGTGACGTGGACACTGTGGAGGATTACAGATACCTGGGTGTCAACATTGACAGCAGACTGAACTGGAAGGTCAACATCACTGCTGTTTACAAGAAGGGGATGAGCTGACTCTATTTCCTGAGGAAGCTGAGATCCTGCAACGTGTGCAGCAGGATGTTTGAGATGTTCTACCAGTCTGTTGTGACCAGCGCTCTGTTCTCCCCCGCCATCTGCTGGGGCACCAGCATCGGAGCCAGCGATTAAAAACAGACTGAACAAACTAATCAGGAAGGCTGGCTCCGTGATCGGCTGCAAACAGGACACTTTTGAAGCTGTGGTGGAGAGGAGGTCACTGAACAAACTGTTATATATCATGGATAACCCTGACCACCCTCTCCACCCCACACTGGTCCAACAGAGGAGCAGCTTCGCTAAGAGGCTCCGACAGCTTCGATGCCGCACGGACCGCTACAGAAAATCATTCATGCCACAAGCAATAACAATTTTTAACACGTCATCACTGGGTGCTAGATAAGACTTTTGTACACCACACCACTGCACTAATGCAACCTGCACAATTGGTTTACTTACATATATTTACTTTTGCATATTATTAAGCAGTTGCACATTTTTGTCTTCCCATCCTGTACATATTCAAATATTTCTTTTATTTTATTCATATTATTATTTCATGTATATTGTATGTATGTACATTTGTGCTTTGGGACTGATTTTGCTGCTGTAACACCGTATTTTCCCATTTTTCTTGGGATCAATAAACATCTATCTATCTATCTATCTATCTCAGTTGTTGTCTGGTCTTGTCTCTATATAGCATACGGGCGCCGGTAATATTGTTGCAGTGTGTCGACAGAGCGTTCAGTGGTTTTTATGTTGTAGAGTTTAGTTGATCTGGGCTTTTGTACTACTAGGTTTGTTTGAGCAGTTTAACTACAAGTCTCCAGTTTTCCCATGCAGTTTTACCTCTTGGACTCTACCTGTTTTTTGGTTTCTGTGTATGGCTTCATTAAAAACGTTTGGATTTTAGTCTTTGTCCTGAGTCTGTGACAATAAGTGCCGCATGCACATTTAGCCCTTGTGTTGTCGTCCCATCAACCATGAAAAAAACCCCTTTCGGTCACTTTTTTCCAACATTTTTATCGCCTTTTCCAACATTTCTGTCACTTTTTTATAATGTTGTGAGTGCTTTTTCATGTTTTTTTCGTTTAATTTATTTTCTTTTTTACTGAAAACAAGTCAGATTTGACCCGATGACTTTAAAGAAGTTACTTATCCAGACAAAAGGCACCAAAGAGGGAAGAGTAAATCAGGCCTACGTGTGTGTGTGTGGACTTGGCAGTGATAATATTAAACGAGAGAAGTTGATCTACAGGTGAATAAATCACTGAAAGCCAAACAGATCTTTATTCTTCCATTAAGTTTTTGTATTGTATAATGTGTACTAGTGAAAGTTGTGACACTACAACATAAAAAAACTGTATTTAATGTATGTGTGTATTGAATTTAATCTTTATAGACGTAATACCTGCAATACCTGAATAAAGAGTGGGAATACTCTTTATACAGGATGACCCCTGCAAACAAAACACGTCAACCCTGTTTTGTCACGCAAGCTTTTTGTTAAAAGTAGCTGTTAGATAAATGTAGTAAAGATAAAAGTACAACTTCTTCCTCTCTAATGAAGTGGAAGTCAACTAGCATAAACGGAACGCATCAATCCCAGTCAATAGTATCTTCATTATTGTATTAGTTGATGTTTTGGGCCACATGAAACAAGCTGTAACCACGTCACAGACATGTTATCACTTTATAAAGTTAATATGGCTAACATGTTAGCAAACCGTTTCTTTCCACATTCATTTGAAACAAAGGAACATTAAAGGTGTAATTTATTTGAATCCAATACACTTTGTCAAATTCAGTGACAATCACGGTCACCTAGCCTATTTTTTGGGCTGAAAAAAAAGTCATAATACACAACTGTGTTAGTTGTTGTGTTTTTTTGGGGGGCAATTTAGGCCTTTGTTATAGGACAGCTGAAAGCATGAAAGGGGAGGGAGAGGGGGAATGACATGTGTACATATATAAACTGTGTGTGTGTGTGTATAATATATGTGGGGGCGTGCTCTACCAGGTGAGATGCCCACAGCCCTGGCTGTGTTAATGGAAAGAGAGGATTTCACCACACAAAAAACATGTGTTGGCCGGCCAGTAGTTACCTGTCTGTGAATTGGGGGGGGGGGGGGG
>NC_048416.1:8881589-8888729 GCF_013103735.1 Etheostoma cragini | reverse complement strand
TATTTGTTTGGCAGTTGAGTTAAAAAATATCAAAAATCTTCATGCAGCATCATTTACTGCCCCTTTAAAGGCAGGGTTAGTAACAATTTCCAATACACACTTTTTACATATTTTTCGAAATGGGCTTTACACCCTGAGAGTATTAAATAGCTTTGAAAAAGTAGTGAGAAAGATCTGTGATGTGTAGCGGCTGTAATCGCCCACCAATCACTGCCTAGCGGTTGGCTTGGAAAAAAACAATGAAGTGCCTCCTTTCCCCACTGTGCGTACTCTACCCCTCTGGTGAACGGGCCTCCTGTTTATTTGAATACCCTCATTATTCCCAGTTAGAGAAAGGGGGAGAATAAGCCCATGAGAGGCCCCATCCCTGGGTTTGCCAGATTTGAAATCACAAAATCTCCTTGTGACCTTATGTAAACACAGCAACAACTTGACAATGTTTTTTTTCGCACAAAGTAGTGAAGACAGAGAAAATGAGTGCTTCTTCTTGCTGGTGGTTTAAAGAAGTCTAACCAGGTGCTCTTTGTCGAACTATTTTTGTAAAATATGAGATTGTATTCTGAACAAGTCATCATGACGATCTGGCTGTGAAATTCCGGAGAAGCCAGATCCACATGACTCGTTTGTCCAATCAGCCACCGGTTTTCATTTTTTAGATGATAATACAGATTAGCGCCGCCTGGTGGTATGTAGACGTATTCTCTCTCGCGCACGCGCAAGAAGGACACTCGAGTAGGCGTCCCCTCAGTGTGTTCCGAGACACCTTTTTATTGATTTTTAGTATTCTTTTTTTTTTTTGTTCAAGATTTCTTTCTATTTTTAGGCTTTTATTGACAGGATAGCTGAAGAAATGAAAGGGGAGAGAGAGGTAAGAAAATTAAGCAAGTAAAACTTTACTTAACAATCAGAGTGATAGAGCCCCAATGGCCTGCCTAATCTTAGGGGTAATTCTGTCTGGGGAACAATCATCAGTTTTGTCTGAATTTAATTGCAAAATTTGTGTCCGTCATTCATTTGTTAATGGAGACTAAACAAGTGTACAGCAAGGTCAGTTTGTCTAGCCTATCAGGGCTTAAGGCTAAAAGGGGAATGACATGTAGCAAAGGGCCACAGGTCGGAGTCAAACACAGGCCCACTGCGTCGGGAGTAAACCTCTATATATACAGTATGGGCTCCCGCTCTAACAACTGAGCTACCTGGGCATCCCTGAGGCCCCTTTTTGACCAACTTGAGGAGACTGGTCAGTCCGGCTGCCTTTTCTGCCATCGGTTGGCCCTCGGGTCGGTGTGTCAGAGCCTCAAAACCAGCTTGAGCGTAGATAACGCAAAGTGTGGAGCTCCAATAATGCACCTGGAAGTGGTACCGGGAAGAAATAGAGGATGTGCATGTGTGTTTCATTAGCAATGTGTATTAAAAAAAAAATGCATTAAGATGCAAAAATTGATTTTGCCGTTAGTAGCTGAGGGTATAATAAGCTTCTGCGATAAGGTTGTTGAATGATGATTTTTTAGATTGGTTGTAGATTGTTTTAGTGTGTGTGTGTGTGTGTGTGTGTGTGTGTGTGTGTGTGTGTGTGTGTGTGTGTGTGTGTGTGTAAAGCACGTTGATTATTTCATCCTGCTGTATTTATGCTAATTCTGGTAACTGAACTTTTCATTTTGTATGATTCTGCTCACATTTTACAGGGGAGGTACAGCGTGTCAAGTTCCAGGTGTGTTTCTGCACCCAGGCTGCATTGGAGGGGAAGTGAGTTCATGAATATTCTTTTGAAAATCAAGTTCAGCTCATGTAAGGATATTGGTAAAAGTAACCTGTGAATTCCGTTTCTGAATGTTTATCCTCAATGAGTTAATACATTGCGTAGTTAACATGATATGACATTGGGGGTGGCAGTAGCTCAGTCCACAGGGAGTTGGGTTGGGAACCGGAGGGTCAATGGTTCAAATCCCCGTATCCCCAAAAAGTTGGGAGTGTGGATTACTCTACCACACTAACTAACCCTAACGCTAGTAGGTGAAGATCCTAGGAGAGATCCTACTTCACCTCCTGGGCACCGAGTTTAAAAAAATAATAATTAAAAGCTGCATTAAGAGCCCAGGGAAAGTGTTTAATGCACGGGTGTCGTCCTCAGAGGACGTATCCGTGGTTTTAGTATTTTTGTTATGGTTGCTATTTTCTGTTATAGTGTTTGCTGTTGAATTTTTTTAGTCTGTTTTCTCCCGTGTCATGTCTTTGCTTCCTGCCTTGTGTTTTCCCGCCTTTGTGATTGCTGCAGGTTTTGTTGGTTAATGTGAGATGTTCGAGTCACACACGTCTCGTCTTCATGCCAGAAACAAGGAAATGAATTTGGCCACATACGTGCGTTACATCAACTCGTCCTCACTCCTGCTTCGTCAGTGGCTCACAGCGTCACACACTGACGCAAAGTCTGACACGTGGGACTGCTGTGATTGGTTGAATTGCGGTGGTTGTTCAAAATTGCGAGTCGCAACTAATTTGCAGTGATTGGTTGAATTTGGGTGAATTGTTGAGTTTCTAGAGGAACTGGCTAATGCATAGTAAAGGTATAAAATACGCAGAAAGGAATAGTATTGTTGCCTTATTCTCCACCACCTTTACGACAAAGCATTAACGTTTTACTAATTGTGTGTGTGTGTGTGTGTTTGTGTGTGTGTTGGATGAGCTGAGAAGCTGTCAATGTGTAACCACCGCTGGTGACCAACAATAGAAAGAGAGAGAGAAAAAGGATGAGATGAAGGGGATTTTCTGTCTTTTGTTCCCTCTGTGTTGGATGAAAAATCTCTTTGCGGAGTTGATACGCTCCCCCCCTCCGGCTAAACACTCTTGTCAAGTCAAGTGTTTAAAGGCAGGAGAGAGAAACAAAAGGGAAGCACGCACACACACACACACACACACACACACACACACACACAGAATTGGATCCGATTCTGAATAAGAAGTCAAGGACACACAGTCACCTCTTGCAAAGTCTTTCATGCGTTGTAGGCGCCCTTTCCAAACATGCATTACGTCTCTCACCGTCACTCCTCCATCCCCTGTTTATGAATCCATATCTGCAGAAAGGCCCCAGCCAGCCACACTCTAAAGAATTCCTGCAAAGGTAGCCTGCCTGCTTATTCCACCCAACATTGGTTAACTTTAATGATGTAATGAGCCGAACAAGTTGTGAGTCATCCGGCGAGACAACACATTCTCACTCCCATTGCAAAACATACGGATGCTTGGTCAAGTGCATTTGGCATTGTTATTGATGCTAAAAGTCTCCTTAAGCGTCATATTTAAACACTTTATCTAAATGCGCTGGGTCAGGAATTATCACTTTTGACACGTTAGGTCAAGGAAAAGCTTTTATAACATTTTATAACGTTTCCGTGACATGCAGGACAAGAAAAACGCGATGGTTGGATTTAAGAATAGATCATGGATGGGGTTATAAAATGGGTTAGGGTGATGTGAAAGGTACGACCGGGCAGTTAGATATGGAATTAAAGACAAGAACGCTGGCTGGCGCATGTGATTAAAAAGCTCTCAATTCTGACAATGACCTTTTTGTCATAAAAGTTCTTTCTCTGTCTCCCAATAATGGGTTTAGTTAATTGAATTTGGATTTTATTTTTGGTGGGTGTAATTGAGGTTGTGTGGGTGATTGGCCTCCTGGGTTATGTTTAGTGGGGCTGGGGGCGGGGGTCATTTTAAGTTATGCCCATCAGTTGTTGAGAAGGGTCCAGTATTAGTTTTAGGAGTTTCTCCCTTGCTTCCCCAATGGTTTTATTTTTTGATCTGTTTGAGGTCCCTTGGTCCATCATATAGCTATGATTGCTGCTGTTATGGTCAGGTTAAGGTAAAAACGCAACACCCTGGATGGACGCTGCGAGGGCCATGGGCACAAGGGGACCACTGGTAAGAATAAAACACCTAAAAACCTCCTTAAGAAACCTGGGTTGGTTCTATTAAAGCTTTTTAAAAGAAGGCCAAATGTTCAGAGCAGGGTAAAAGAACGACTAGACAGGACAGACAGCGGGAAAATAAAACTTTAAATAAAAGGTCACCTCCGCTCCGGCTCCTCTCTCCCGGAGACACTACCAAATAACTAAAATAACTAAATTAAATAAATAAATAAAAAATAAAAATAGATAGATAGAGAGTGTAAGTATTAAATAAATAAAAAAATGCCCGGTGTCACAATACAAACATTATTCTATTTAAATATATTAAAATCATTATTTGACATTGACATTTGACAATTTATTTAAAATAACATTTAAAAGTTGTAAAATACTGTCTGAATTACTTACCCCTAAGGATAAAAAGTATGTATACCATTAAAAAATTGTAAATAAGTGCTTAGTTTAAAAAGTGTTAAAAAGGTAAAAAGTGCCACACTGTAATGAATAAATAAACAAATAATAATAATAATAATAATAATAATAGAATAAGACCACATTGTTAATAACAAGCATAAACCCAATGATATCTGTATCATTGTGTTAAAATCCAGAAGCAAGAAATTCATAGTGTAAAAAAATTATAATAAATATTAACAATCCAATTAAAAGATAACATATAAACACCAGAGAATTAAAAACAAAGGACCCCCAAGGCATCTTTAAATAACTGTATTTAAGAAAGAAAACACGTAAAAATATGTCCACATATTGGTTGGGCCCCCCCTGCAGGCAGAAATTAATTCCCTGAAAAGAAAGAATAACACAATGTAAAAAGCATTACACGGAATATATAAAGAAAAAGTCATGAAAAATAGAAAGAAAGGCAAAAGAAGGGAAAGAGAGCATGAAGGGGGTTAACAGACGGATTCTAATGCGCTGCAGAGGAGGTCCAGATAAAACCTGAGGCGAGAGGAGACCAGACCAGAGGGAGGGAAGGGTTTTTAGACATAAAACCTAATTAAAAGAGAAGTGGATCCATGTCAGTAGCTTTCATTCAGACCCATGGGGTCTATGGTTTTTAAAAGATGGATCCACTTCCCCTCCGCCGCCCGCCGCTGACCCGTGGTCCAGGCTCGGTTGCTCTCCAGGCCCATGCTCTGAACATTTTGAGAGCCATGTAGTTTAAAATGTGCATTTAAAACAGTTGTGCCATCGCGCTTCTTTAAAATGTATTGGTGCTGTTTGATTTGCGAGTAAAGGGCATTTCTTGTCTCCCCCACGTAAAACTTATGCCAGGCCCTGTTCTTAATTGCATAAACCACATTGATGTTGGTGTACTGCAGGACCTGACAAGGGTTAAAACCAGCTTTGCTGTAGGTGAGAAAAATGTGGGGGAGACGACTAAAACCGACGTCCGAACCTCAGAGCGCTTCCCTAGGGTTCGTGTTCTTGGTCAGGTTAGTGTGAACTAAAATGTCCTTGAGGTTCTTGTTTCTCCTGAAGGCAGAGATCATGCCGCAGTTCCTCTGCACGTCATACTCTTCCCCCACCCCCCGGGAGTTCCTCTTAATTGCTGGTGTGAAGTTCCTCAGGTTCTCTGAGTAGGTAACAACCAAAGGGACGAGAGTCGAGCTAGACGGCTGGATGGTGCCGTTCTGGTCTCTGTTTGTGAGAATGCCGCTAACCTTCGCCTCAATACCTCTAAGGAAGCGGCTCGAGTAACCCGACCTCATCGCACTTAAAAGAGTCCCGGTGGCCTCCTCCACATGCTCCGAGAAGATGCAGATCCTGTGGAAAGGTATCAACTGGGACTTAATGAGGCCTCTGCATGTGTGCTTAGGGTGATAACTGGTCTTATGAAGAAGTGCATGGCGGTCAGTGTCCTTGAAAAACACCTTATTGGCTAGTGTCTTTGACTGGTCGCCAGAGCTGCGGAAGAAGACCTTGTATTGAGGAACTCCACTGTGACGGGTTGTAGGGTGTGTTTGAGTTTAATTTTAGGGTGATGTCAGTTAAGGATATCCAGGAAAGTCATGAAAGTCTTAACAGTGTACGACGGAGAGTACTTCCGGCCCACTGCACACCTGCAAAGCTGGAGATAATTGTCTCGTGATTTATTGTTAAAGGTGAAGTCATTTCCTGTGAGTGTGACCTGGAGTAACTGTAAAATGTGGTTGCCTGGTCTGGATGGGTCGGAGTGTTTCTTAAATATGTGTTTTATGGCAGAGAGGCCAAGTGGTGTTTCAATGTTAGTGTATAGTTATTCAATGTTTATCGAAAAGAGGAGAGTGTGACCGGGTACCTGGAGGTTTTTATTTTATTAACAAATTCATAAGTGTCCTTGATATTGCTGGGGTGTAGTTTAGAGACTGGGTTAATGAAATGGTCTATGTATTCTGTGATGTGATAGGAGTCTGACTGGAAACGACAAAGGGGACCGTCCAAATCACAGGAGGCTTGTGGATCTTAGGGAGGAGGTAGAAGAGGCAAGAACTGGGCTCATCCAGACCATCCGGGTATTTTTTCTGTTTGAAGTTAATAAACCTGTTTTGATCAAGTTTGTCTTTGTTAATGTCCCTAATAAGTGTTTGTGTTTCTATTTGCAATGTGTTGGTAAGTGGTCTATAATATGTGGTGTCATTTAACTGTCTGCTGGCTTCTAAAATGTAATTGTTCTTGTCTTGGATGACTATTTGGCCCCCTTTGTCTGCAGATTTTATGACTATGTGTTTGTTATTACCCAATTAATTAATAATTAGTTTGTGTTCCTGACTACTGTTGGGTGTTCTGTCTGGAAAGGGGCGCCAATGTGTGAGTGCTTGGTTGTTTTTATTGATTAATTGTGCTATTTCTGGTGATAATCTGTCAGAGTGTGGTTCCCAATGGAAAAGTCCGGTGAAGAGCACAGGTTCCAGCCTCTGTCCTCCTTGAAGAGTTTAAGCCTCGTGTGAAAGGTGTGTAGGTCCCCCCTGAGCTTCGGCCGGGTGGGAGGTGACCCGATGACTTTAAAGAAGTTACTTATCCAGACAAAAGACACCAAAGAGGGACAGAGATGGGAAGTAACGAAGTACAAATACTTCGTTACTGTACTCAAGTAGATTTTTCTGATATTTCTGGAATATATACTATACTTATATATATACTTATATATATATACTTTACTATTTATTTTTGTGACGACTTTTTACTTCTACTCCTTACATTTTAACACAAATATCGGTACTTTCTACTC
>NC_048416.1:8856159-8881489 GCF_013103735.1 Etheostoma cragini | reverse complement strand
TTTTACCAGAGTATCTTTTAACACAAGTATCTGTACTTCTACTTAAGTACGGAAAGTGAGTACTTTTGCCATCTCTGAAGAGGGAAGAGTAAATCAGGCCTACGTGTGTGTGGACTTGGCAGTGATAATATTAAACAAGAGAAGTTGATCTACAGGTGAATAAATCACTAAAAGCCAAACAGAATGCCTTGCACTATCTTCCATTAAGTTTTTGTATTGTATAATGTGTACTAATGAAAGTCGTGACACTACAACATAACAAATCCTGTATTTAAAGTTGTATTGAAGTTAATCTTTATAGACGAAATACCTGCAAAACCTGAATAAAGAGTGGAAATACTCTTAATACAGGATGACCCCTGCAAACAAAACACGTCAACTCTGTGTTGTCACGCAAGCTTTTTGTTAAAAGTAGGTGTTAGATAAATGTGGTAAAGATAAAAGTACAACTTCTTCCTCTCTAATGGAGTGGAAGTCAACTAGCATAAACGGAACGCATCAATCCCAGTCAATAGTATCTTCATTATTGTATTAGTTGATGTTTTGGGCCACATGAAACAAGCTGTAACCACGTCATTGACATGTTATCACTTTATAAAGTTAATATGGCTAACATGTTAGCAAACCGTTTCTTTCCGCATTCATTTGAAACAAAGGAACATTAAAGGTGTAATTTATTTGAATCCAATACACTTTGTCAAATTTAGTGACTATCACGGTCACCTAGCCTATTTTTGGGCTGAAAAAAAGTCATAATACACAACTGTGTTAGTTGTTGTTGTTTTTTTGGGAGCAATTTAGGCCTTTGTTATAGGACAGCTGAAAGCATGAAAGGGGAGGGAGAGGGGGAGCCCGGCCTGAGCTTCGGCCGGGTGGGAGGTTTGGGTGTGGGGACGAAGGTAAAGCCCTTTTCCAGGATCTCCAGCTGTGCAGGTGTGAGGGATAAAACGGCACAAAGATTGATTATACTTGACTGATGGGGGGTTGTACTGTGACAGTTGGTCCCCGTAATTAGTTTAATTGGTGTTTCCAGTACTTAAACAACATCTCTGCCGTGTCTGCTGTCCAGTGGATGTTGTCTCTGCCTGGCCGGAAAAGGAGTGGATTGAGTTCTGCAAGGAAGGTATATTTTGATGTTATTGCGTTATTGAGGGTGGTTAGTAGTACCTGCTGCCGTGGGTTCAACCCGTTGGAGAAGTCTATTACGGGGATGTAAATAGTGGCGTTAGGAAAACTAATATGACCAGTTTTTACCATCTGCTGTAGCTGTTTAAGTTTCTGTTCGTGTTCGGAAAGCCAGTTGTTGAGTCCAAATGAGAGGATGACGTGCTGTGTGTCTGGTTGTGGGTGTAGTTTCTTTAAGATGGCGGTTTTGTGGTGGAAGGTAGCTCTGGGGTAACTGTCTACCTATAAGTCTGGGTCTGTGAAAGATGGGATGCGTGAGAGGTTGGAGTCCCCCAAAAAGAGGGTCCACTTCCCCACGTCCAGCGACCAGTCCTGTATCTTTCTAAAGATGCGTTGGGGTGTGTGTGTATAGTTCCGGGCGCCCTGGGAAGCCAGGTGCTGCTGCAGAGCCCCTGTTTGGGATAGAGGTGGATAGGATGGAGCTGTTGGGGTTAGGGTAAGAGTTTGTGGTTAAGGGTTGGCACTCTGTGGCACTGGCCTGTTGATCTGATAAAAGATAAATGGAGGTATGAGGGGGTCGAATGGGCTTCTATTGAGCAGTGAGCCCTGGGAGAGCAGGGTTAAATTCCAGGCCAGGGAGGCCCTCCATGGTTGACTAAAAAGCATGTGGGGATACAGGAGTGGATTGCGGCAACAAATGAGGAGAAGGGCGGCCCATTTGTGGAAGTTAGATGTCATTAAGCTTCTGGGTAAGGTCTTAAGGAAGTTGATCCAGATTTTTTTCCTCCCTTTTCCTCCGCCCAATGGTCCAACGGTAATTAGATTCTAAATCAGAAAGGATGAGGTGGTTGGTTCAGTGCTGCTGGAAGTGTAGAACTAGTGGGGTGGTGAGTTTACCTTCTCCAATGTTGCAAAGTTTAGGGTGGTGATGGCGCAGTAGATATAACAAATGCCTTTGGTGTGGGAGGTCTGGGTTCAATTCCCACTGGGATACATCAACCAATGTGTCCCTGAGCAAGACACTTAACCCATAGTTGCTCCAGAGACGTGTAACCTCTGACATATATATATATATATATTAAGTCGCTTTGGATAAAAGCGTCAGCTAAATGACATGTAATGTAAAGATGCAGTCTGAAGCGTGTAAGTATGTGTTAGGTTTCTTTTCTGTAGGATTTTTTATAATTAGTTCATGTGATAATGTAAATGGTATTGCTGGTCTTAAGGGAGTAGGATTCAAGAATGGGGTGGGCCGTCTCGCTACGCATATTAATGATACATTTTCTGTTTTTGTAAAAAAAAGTTTTATTGTAATCTGGGAACTGGGACAAGTATTGCCCAGTATTGGTTAAGTTTAGCGCCAAGCTAGATAGCTCTTGAGAAGGAACTTGTTTTGGTGGAACTCCACAAAAGAAAACACCACATCCAATATTGAAGAAGTTGTTGACACTACACAGTAATGTGAGCTATTTCAGTTATACAGAATACATGGTAATTTGCTCTTGACAGCGTATCACCGTGTGTACTTTATACACAGCAATCCCAACCCAATCGGTCCCAAAAAATCCCAGTTACAGAATAACAGCCCTAAATATATTATTTGTAAATCTTTACAACCATTCTCCCAAAGAACCAAGCAGGCCTGACTTCTAGCAGGATCAAAATTTTTGTCAAAACTTGCTATTTTCAGCTTGAAGCTTGCTAGCTGGAAGGTGGTGGTGGTTGTTGTGGTTTCCCGTAGCAAAGAGAGTTTGAGAACAGCAACACACGGAAGGTAAGGGACATCGGGATGTCAGTCAATTATCCTGGAAATGTACTTAAGATCGTCATGACCCATACACTCTGTGTCTTTATTCTCCTGTCAACCTTCACATGAACACAGGTGTATAGTAACAGTAGTTTACCATCATTTCCTGTTCAGTTACACTTTACTTGAACTTGTATGAGCATCATCAGTCGGGATTCTGACATTGCGACAACACTGCATCATGGTGGTAAAGATGCAACGCTCTCTAACCCCTCCAAAAGCTAAGATCACATTGGTATTGATGTATTAATTGAATTAATTAATTGATGTTGTATTGTTGTATTAATTGATGTATTAAACTTAAAAAAACATTTTAAGTTGAATGTATACTTTTGCTGCTAAGGAAATGTCAATTTTTAAGTCTAGATCAACCTACAAAAGGCTTCAATTATGGACTTGGCTTGGCTGCATACAGTCAATACTTTTATGTCCCTGAAAAGTTTCTTTAAAGAAACCCTTTAACAGATTAAATTGGATTTAGAGGCATTTTCTCTATTGCTATTCTACTCACAACCTCCTTCAGTTCTGAAGAATAAGGATGGAAGGAAGAATGCAATAAGTCTCAAATCTCCCATTTTGTTCTGTACCATCTGTTCCAGGTCAGAGGAGTTGGACTCCTCAAGGTAGCAAGGTCCCATAGAAACAAAAAGGAAGCGTGAAAATGACACTGACAATGGACACATACCATAAGGGGTTGAGAGCGTTCTGCATGGTAAAGTATTGTTTTCAGAAAACTCAACTGACCTCTTATGTGGTCTAGTGTGGTCTAGACCTACTCTAACTGTAAAGTGTCTCGAGATAACTCTTGAATTGATACTATAAATAAAATTGAATTGACTTGAATTTTCAGGTTGTAATCCCAGTCAGAAAAGTGCAGTGTCCCCCAGAAAATCAATTGCAACTACTCCTCTAAAATCTAGGTTTCTTATACCTTTATTACTATCGCTATGGCATCTTTAATTGGATAGACAGTAAGCACAAGGCTGACCAGTGGAGCTACAGATAACAGAAACAAGTGACAACTTGACATAACAATTGTTATTTCTACGTTTTATTCTTTAGCTTGTACGATCACGACTATCTCAGTCATAAACTTACATTGTGCTAATTTGTAAAGCTAAGCTGTTACTTAATTTCAGGTAATTTGCCTTTTGTCACCCGAAGCGTAACCATGAACCTAACTAAGAAAAGAGCATCAAATCAATTCACGTTTTACTGTCAAGATGGCTAGCGTTCAGTGCAACTCGATTGTCTCTTTGAAAGAAGTTCCTTTTAGTTGGCAAACAAATCAAGATAAATTGGCAACAAAACACGTATTCAAATTTAATCTTTCAACAGGTTTCTACTAAGAGGGAAAGGTCCTACACCCGAGGATTTTCCAAAAATCAGTATGAACAAGAAACCTGGCTAGCAGGCTGCAACGTAGCTAGCTAACTAAGTCTTCTGTTACCCCTGCTTACTCTTTCACCCTGAAGGCGGAACGCTGACAGCACCGCTTGGAAAGCAACTGGTGGACATTCACCATCTTTCAGAAAAGATAAAGAAACATGAGCTGTCTAAGACCCACATGGATAGCTGCTTGAGATTGTCTGCTTAGGGGAGAATTAACATTGGCACTCAACTGGATGAGGGACACGGGCTAGCTGTCCGTCGCCAAAACTATGAGGTTAGCAAGAACCGCCACATCCTCAACTGGCTAATCCAGGGTGTGAAGTTTAGTGGAGTGTTTGAGTTACATTAGCGAAGCAAAGATGAAACTGGGGGCTCCACCAAACCTGGTATGTTTCTTGGACTGGTCAATTTTGTGGCACAGTTAGATGACAGGGCTGCCAACTCTCACGCATTGGCCGTGAGACACACGCATTTGACTGGTTTCACACGCGCACACGCCACACCCCCGATTTCTCACGCTGAAGTTTCAACCCAGTCTGTCAAATTTCTGAAAGATGAATTTTTCAACAGATCTACCTGTTGAGCCACTCGCGATCGACTAGTTGTGCTTTCAGAGACTGTGAGGGGGTTCAAGAGCGCTCCCCGGCTTCAGGGATGAGCTCTGAGTATCACAGACCCGTCCGTCGCTTCGTGTCCACTCTCTCTGTACCAACATAGGTGAGCAGCCCGGCTGGTAGTGTAACATCTTCAGTTAATTTTAGCGGACCCGCTCTGCTGGGGGCAGTGACGCGTTGCATGAGTAGAAATCTGGTGGTAGAAATCTGGTGAAACACATCCGAGCTATACAGTACTATGCTATATATAAAAACTGCAACGTTGGGCCACTATTGTGCTTATCTAACCTGTAAATAATTCATTCAATGTTTTATAAAAGGAACAATAGTCTTTATTTTCCCAAAAAAGTAAATACAGTAAGTGGGGCCCAGAGGATGAGGGCCAAACATTACTGAACATTGGCACAAAGGTTAAAGGAATAGAATTTATGTAACTCAGTGGTTCTACTTCTTTAGAATTTCAGTGTTCTTAGTTGATCCCTCAACATTAATTTAACTTTGGGTCCCTGGTCCCTACACCAGGCAGGGACCCCTGGACCTGTTCCCCACAGACCCAAATCTTCTCAGCTGTTGCTGACATATGCTACTGTCTCTTCATGTGGTTCATTATGTGTGGCACGTTGTCTGGGTCAGTTCTTATATCATAAGAAGTTAATAATGTAAATAATGTAAATGCTAAATGCCCTAAAACCTATTGATACAACAATGCAAAGGCTCTTAACCCTACAGTTTTGCACATATCATGTAACACTTGATTTCTACATTTTTTTTGCAAAAAACTCTCCAGAAAGTGCCATTTAATGGTTTATTTTTCAACATTTTTTCCTGGGGGACATACCCCCAGACCCCCTTAGGGAGAGCCCCATCCCCCCACATATGACAAATCCCAATTTAAACCCTGAAGGAAAAAGACCGAAAGAAATTGCTTTGTACGAGGAAAAATATGGGTCGGCCCCCCCAAATCTCACTCCAAGGTTTTGGGAAAAGTTGGCAGCCCTGGCTGAGGTGTTAAAAATCTTCAAAATGCTCATAAAAAGGTTTTCAAAGACAATTCAAAACAAGCTACTGGAATGTATGCTAGCGGTCGTAAAGGAACACATTATGAAGTCGGCAAACTTCGTAGCCCTCCAACCGGACGAGATCACAGACGTATCTACAGAGACACAGCTGGTGCTTGTGCTGAGGTACTGTACATTGATAGCAACCGTAAAGTTCAGGAGCGCTTTTTTGAGTTTCTTCCCATCTTGGAATAACCCTCAATCTCAATTGTCAGCGTGCTTTTAGAGAGACTGAACGGCATTTTTGCCGACAACGGAAAAGTCTAACGCATTGCACAAGCTTCCAATGTAGCCATTGTGACGAGGGGAGAGAAGGCTGGTGTGCCGCAAAAGGTGCGTGAACATTTCGAGAATGCCCATTATGTGCATTGCTATGCACATCAGCAGGAATTTGATCAAGCAACAAGCTACTTCTCTACAACTAAATTTTTCCCGGGTCAACCAAACACACCAGCATTCTTGACCAGACTACCCAGGGCTTCATCCACACGGTGGAACGTCAACAGCAGAGTCGTGCACACTGTCTATGAGAACTCAGACAACCTCATACAACGTTTTGAAGCCATCAAGAAGGGTTCATTTGACCAGCCCACCGTGAGAGAGGCATCTGGCTACCCTAACAAACACATAGGTCTGCCTTCAGGGACTCCTTAACAGCAGCAGCAAGAAGCAACAAAAGCCAAAATACCTAAAACAGCTTTGAGAGAAGAGGAGAAGCAGAGGCTGTCTAAAGAGGTCTGCGGTCACCAAGACAAGGTTCTCTACTGGCCACCTTGTGAGGGCTTCCTTACTGCAAGCAGGTATGTTTGAAAGGTACTGCCATTCATTTCCTGATGAGGCTCTGAATGCCCCTGTGAACGCATACCCCATGCTGAACAAGGCAAAGCTCAAGACAGAACTCTCTCTGATCTATGAAAATCCTGAATTCAAGGGCTGCTGTGGTGCACTGGCACTGTACCAAGTTCTCATGAGCTCCAACCTCCAGGAGACATTCTCTGAGACTGGGACTCTGTTGAACATCCTCATAACTACTCCCATGACATTAGCTGAAGCTGAGAGATGTTTCTTAACTTTGACACGAGTTAAGACATTGATGTGAAATTCAATGGGCCAGGAACGTCTGAATGCTTTCCATGGAGAGGGTTCTCAACATGCCTGATGTCAATTAGAAAGTAATTGACCGCATTGTTGCATTGAAAGAGAGAAGAGTACAGTTTCCGTACAAGTAATGTAGTCTCTCACCTGTCACACACACATAAAGCCATACAGATAGCTGTTTACCTTTTCTAAAAATTATTTACGGATGCAAAATGTCTATCACTGTTCATGTTCATTTTCACAAATCTATACAAGTGAGCAGAATATGGAAGTCAATACAAATTGCTTAATACCAATAACTTGCGTCAATGTTTTGAGTAGCCTCTCTCTAAAGCTGCTGCTCGCTTGTTGTGATTTATGCTCTGGTGCAAAGTATTCAAGTTTATCCATGAGGCCTTTTTGAAATAATTATTTAATGTGGACTGTAAATCAGAATTCTTTACTTAAACTTAGTAGCACCTCATGATTCTGGTTTGGTCTTCAATGTGTAAAGCCGAGGTGCACTGACCATCTCAAGCCTCCCTTGTTCATTCAGTCACTTTGCTTTTATTAAGAAGCACTCCACTACACTCCAGAAGATGTAGTTCTAAAGATCCCCTTCCCTCAACAATTTGTCTCCTTGTTGTTGCCATGCTGTGACAATTTTATTTTTCAAAACGTGCACTTCCCTTTACTCTAAAAGATTACTAGGCTGCACTACTTTTGAAATGTTGTAAATGTGGTAAAATCTCTGATCCTGCAATCTGATAAAAATACCGAGATGTTATTTATCCAGCTGATATTTCATTTGTTTTTAAAATGCATATTGTTTATGCAGTGTTGAGGAACGTGAAATAACTTATTTTGCTTTTGTAAGCCAGCAATTTTGAGATCAGTCAATAAATGCTTCTGGTGTATATGATGCCCCCGTCTTTATGTTGTTGCTGGACATATCTTTTTTTAAATGTGTCTTGTTTAGCTATTTTACATCACACAACATTGGCTTAATGTAAGTAATGAATAAGTGGAATAATTAATTGTGGAGACATGTCATGTTTTGTTATGAAGGCTGAATGTTAATTTCTTACAAAGCTTTCCACCTGTAACTTATGTAGCTAGAGAGGAAATATTTCAGTTTCTCAGTGTACCCATTGAATCGGTCTTCTTAATCATCAGAAAAATGGTCTTGTCCGCTAAATGTAGCTAAACTGTAAAGACAGCTAAAAGTGAAAAGGGGAGCGGGGCACCAGTAACGCTATCGGAGCTGTAACATTATGAATGGCCGATGTTCTGACTCTGGTGCCTGGGTCTGTTGCCCGACGGTTGAGTAAACTGCCATTATCGTCCTTAGCACTGGAGTTAAGTGCTGACTGGGATGGCTGCTAGCTGGGGGGGGGGGGGCTGACTGTGGATGTGTCCCCGGGCCGGGGGGCCGTATGATAGGCCTCTGCAATACAAATGATATTCCCCACAGAGTAAATAATGCTACTTCACCAGTGCATTACAAAAGTAACGCAATTACAATAATGTATTCCTTTTTGCTGTAATACAGTAATACAACGCATTACAAAACAATTTTGGTAATATCTCAGTAATACGATGGACATCACATCTTAACACAACTTTTAGTTAGTTTTTTTTAAAGATTTCACCAACATCATGAAACATTTCTTCACAGGAAAAAAACCAAAAAGTGTGTTATTGCCCTGGTGCTGAATTCGATGGCTGAGATGACAGCAGAGACAGACCCATTTGCAAGATGGATATATTTTTAGGAGTTCTTACGCTGCGTCGAAGCGATCTGTCCGTCTCTGTTACCGTGGTCAGAGCCAGAACCAGAGACGGTACGGACAACATCTCTTCCACTCTTGGATGAATCCATTCCTTTTCCCTCTGGGCTGAGATATAGAGCAAAAATAAACCGTTACACATTTTCTATTTTTCCTTGTTCAATAAAGCAGTTTACTCGCATTTTTCTTAAATGCACAGTTTTTAGTAGTATCACTTGGGCCTTCTCTGTGACACTCGTAGAAATTCCTGATAATCTCCTGGGATTTTGTTTGACACTTGATGAAATTGTTCTCAATCAATCTGTTGGTTGTGTGGTTCTAGGACGTTTTGACGTTTTTTTGTTGTTCCTCCAACTGCAAATCAAATTTCCCCTAGAGGGACAATAAAGAACTCTAAAGCTTTGAGCTCTGAACCTTCCTCAGGAATAATAGCATCACTGTCCATTTATCAGTTTCTTCGACAGTTGGCAAAGGGGTAAACTACTCCTATTAGCTGTGTTTTATTTCTTGTGGGTGTTTTTTTGCAAACCTAAGCCATTTGATAAATGCAAAGGAACGATCCCCAAGTGCTAAATGTAATTAGCAAAAGAGAAAACGATGGCCCAAATTGTGGGCAACAAGCAATTAAACACAGAATTACAACGTTATTGATTATAGCAGTCAGCTTTTTCATTATAAACTGTTCCACACATTGTTGTGGTCTAATGTCTTCTCTGGGTAATGGGTAATCAAATAAATAAAGCTGTATTTCTATCCTCTATAAATTCTCTCTCATAAAGAGGGTTGTCTTAGTAACTGACTGAGACATTTGTATTTAAATGCAGGTACAGTATCACATGTTCTGCTACAGTGGGTCATGGCTTTTTATGTTGGATTCAGGGGGGATTCATAATCTATTAACCTGCTGCTTCAGCAAAAAGAATGGAAACAAAAAAGGAAGCGAGGAAAAAAGAATGTTGTTGAGTTTGCAGCTTGTTGGCTGCCAGCTCCAGGCCCTTTTCTTATATTATTAGCTATTCATCCAACATACTCTGCCAAGAGTGTGGTTGGTCCCGAGGTGAGGCCTGCTGGCACCACCACACCTCTTTCACCTATTCATGGAGAGAGTCTATGAAATATAGATTACTGCTGTGGGCTTCACACAGAGGCATGGCTTCTGTGGCTGCATTGCCAAGCAGGGAAGAAAACAATGGCTGTGATTTGGAATGAAGAAACACAAGTCTCGCAATTCAGTGAAATGGGCACAAACTGAAAGACAAATTGCATGTTCTGTAGCCAATTAATGAGCATTATGTTCCTTTGAAAGTTTGAGGTTGAGAGACAAAATGATGCACAAGTTAAAGTCAGATTGCTGACTTTAAAGCTATAGTGTGCAACTATTTAATATAAATGCCCGTTACAGAGCTAATTGTCAGCGCCACATAACTCTCTGTATTTTTCAGTATGGCTATGCTATGTTTAGAAACAGGTGTCGTCCAGTAACTTTTGTGCGCAGAAACTTGAGTGATGCATTTTATGCCAACGCTGAGAAAGGCTAACAGCAGCATTCGGTGACAAAAAAATCATTAAAACTATATTAATCCTCCATCTCAGCAACTGTGTGAAGGAGGGGTAGGAGTGCTGCGTGATCGCGGAAGGCTTGCATCATATGGATGGTCTGAGAGCTGTTGTTGTTACTTAGAAATCCTCATGGGGGCAACAGAAATTACGCACTATGGCATGTGTTTTTTGCATTGTTGGGAAAAAACTAAATAACATTTTAACATATTGTAATTCAATTAGCCCCTGAAAGAAAACTAGACTCCTGCATCTCCTCTTGGCTCTGTTCCCTATCTAGCCCGTGACGATTGATTGATTGGCCAAATTCGGCCAATCAAAGGTCATTTTAAATTCTAACCCTAACCCTTTTGGCTGTTCTGCATTTGCATACGGCCATGTGACAGAGAGGGAAGAGGGAGAGCTGCAAGAAAAGGTCTACAAACTCCAATTCCAGTGAAGTTATGACAATTGCAAGGAATTTAGGAATTTCATCATCTACAGTCCATAATACTTCCGGTTCCGCCACCACCAAGATGGCAGTGTGAAAAACGATCTCCTCCGACAGAATACTATGCCCAAATAGTGATTCAATTTTACAGATATAAACCAAAAGAAGAAGTTCTGCGTAGGGCATGGGAAAACAAGGTAATTCTCTTCAACGAGCAGAGAATACATTTTGATCATGACTACCCAACCGCCGTCCTGAGAAAGCGGAACAAGGTGAAGCGAATATTAAAGGAGAAGAAGATCCGCTTCCAGACTCTTTCACGAGGATGGGACACGACTTTACCATACAATCAACGAGGCCACTAGAGACATAAGGACAGAAGTCCCCCAGTTAAAGCGTTGGCTACACCGGAGGACACACTCGAGAAACTGAACAAGAACCCCTGGCGTACAGCGAGAGGAGGACGAGGGGCATGCCCCAGAGACTTACCCCAGAGAGCCGATATCAGAGAAAGACTCCAGGTCAAAACACACTCAGCTCTACTCAGCGTAAAGTTTAAAACAAAACGCATCACCAGACAAGAGAAATAGATGGTGTAATGGTTTGGGTGGTTGCTTTGGTTTCTTTTCCTCCTCATTTGGGTTTTTGTTCCTGTTGTGTCTCACGTGTTTGTGTCTTAATTTCCTCCCTGGTCTTGTGTGGTAGTCTCTGTCTTGGGCTCCCCTCTGAGTGTCTGCATGTTCTGTTTCCTGTTTTGATGCTGATAGTATGGTTTCCTGTTCTGTCTAATCTTGCCTAGTTTTACTTTTGTCTTTCTGATTGTCCTGCCCAGCCCTACTGTGAGTCACCTGACGTGTCACCTGTTCCCCATTACTGCTTGTATTTAACCTCTGGGTTCCCTTTGTCTCTTGTCAGATTGTTTTTGATACTTTGTGTAGTTCTGTGCATTTTCCATGTGTTGGTCCTGTGGCCTGTTTTTCCCTGACTTTGTTCTCTGTTTTTAACTTTCCTACCTTTGTGGAATTTTTGGTTTTTGGGACTTTGGCATTCAGTGCATCCTCTGTTTGTGTTACTTAAGTTTTTTGGGAAGAATAAAGCCTTGGAAGCCCTCTCCTGCCTGCTTGCCCTTCTCTGTTTTTGGGTCCTCATTCCACTCTCATAACATCATAATGCACAACTCAGGCAATGATTTTTAGATATTCTCCCAAATCTCCTTGAAATAAGAGGTGTAAAACTAAGTCAGAGGTTGAAAACACAAAACACTTAATGGGATGGACATTTAATGGACTAAGCTGCTTTGGAGGGCCCTTAACCCCTGGGTGTCTAAGGAGGCTTTCCCTCCAAAGCCAGAGATACTCTGCTGTTTGAGGGTTCATTTCACAGAAACCTTACCCTTGGAAGCTGTCCGTTTTTGTTTGTTCAATGTTGATAACTGTATTCATTCATTTTCCTATTTCAATGTCTTACCAGAGAGAGAGAGGGTCTGTAGCATGCACGGTTGGCAATTTAAATTTACTTAAATGAAAGAAATTGCTAATCAAAAACTCACAACTGTCTCTTTCAATGTGAATGGAATATTGAATCCAGTAAAATAAGAGAAGGCACAAGTTGTTCACTTACAAGAAACGCATTTAAATGACGTGGAGCGTGAAAAACGGGCTTCAGAAATATATTCTTTTCATCTTACAAATTCAAGCATAAGAGAGGTGTTATTGTTTTTCACTCTAACAAAATACGTTTTTAACAGACAAACGTTCAGAAAGATAACGAGGGCAGATTTTTTCCTGGTTAGAGGAGTATTAGAAGGGACAGAGACCATCCTATTTAACTTATACGCTCCTCCTGGGAGTATAATCTTGTTTGTTACGAAGATCTTTGATATGATAGTGAGTCATTCTGAAGGAGTATTAATATGTGGGGGCTGGGATCTAAAGCTGCATTTGCAACCAAAACTAGATGTCCCACACCCATCACATACATCCAAGGCAGTAAGTACAAAATGTAAAGAATTTATGAATGAAATAGGCTTAATAAATATTTGTAGAGAAATGTTCCTCAATGCAAGACAATATACTCATTAGTCTGGTGTCCACTAGAATGGATTATTTTGTTTTCAGTAGAGACAGATCAAGGTTCATAGACTCAGAGATTGGCACAATAGATCTAAGTGACCACGCCCAATTAGCCTTCTCAATGACTCATCCTTCAAGAAACAAATGACTAATGAATGTCAGTTGTACATATAAGAAAATGTTAACGGAGAGACATCAGCACCCATGATATGGGATGCGGAAAAAGCCGTTTTAAGTGGTAAGATTGTAGTTTGTCCTCCCTCAAAAAAAAGCTACAGCAAAGATAACTAGTTGGAATACAAAACAAAAACAAAAAGCAATTAGAAGGCTCTGCAAGGACACTGCAGCAAATAAAAACTAGAAATGAAATAATCTAATGTACACTCATAAGTTGAGAAAACAACGCTATTAACTAGACAAAGGCTGGGCTCATATTATGAAAACATAACTATTAAATATTATTTTAGTCCATGTGAAAAATTAAAGGTAACGTACCCTCTTAGATGGAAGACAGGTAAAATCACCCACAGGTTTCTGTAAGATTCTAAGGATCTGTCAAAATTACATGAGAAAAATGATCACCAACCCTGAGCTATAAAATCAAAGAGGACCTTATAAGGTGGGATCTCATACCCTTCCTGAGTCTAAGGTCGAGAACTGAAACAATTAAAATCAATTCTATTCCATCTATTCCAAGAGCTCCCAGTTCCAATTACTCAAAACCAATTTTATGAATGGGACAAGATGATCGATCTAAACGGATAGGCAAAAAGCCTTGAATCCGACATAAAACCCTACAATTATCGAATCAGAAAGGTGGCTGGGGTCTTCCATCTCTGAGGAATTATTACATCTCAAAAAAGATGAGATTTACTCTGCCACTGTAATCCCTCTTGCAAAGCACAATGGAACGATATTGAATGAAGGGGGATGACTGATTTTCATATACAAGCTGCATTACTAGACAAAAACGTCCAACAATGAATAGACTAGAGAAGAGTTTCAGTTTGAACATTAAATAACTTGTCTTATATAGTTTATTAAAACTATTTATTTTTGGATTGATGTTAGTTCACTAGCTACAGGTTCAGGATGGCCAAAATAGTCAGTCTGAAAACAGATACCCACCAACTCTACTTGGTTCTCTTAAAGGGAAAGTTTGGGTATTTTAAAGTGTGTTTGTATGAGTAATTTATCCACAGTCAGTGTATTAGCTACAGTAGATGGCGGGTGGCATTGTCCCCCGTTTGGAGAAGCAGGCAGGATTACTGACAGAAGCTAAGCAAGGTACTGCTGTGAAAGGGGGCAGCAGCAAAAACATATTTTAGCCAGGGAAATAAAGAACAATTTTAGGCTAGCAGAAGTACATCAGCAACATCATACCCCTCATGTCCAAACCAACAGTAGATTCCTTTTCTAACGGTACTTTGCAGTGAATACAACTTAGTTATTATTCCTAAACCCCCCACCAAAGCACAAGTAGACCTAATATTTAAAAATTACTGGTTTCCATCAGATATTGACGTTTCAGACTGCACTTGAAGGCATTTTTATTATACAATCTGTAAAGTCTTGATTTTGAGTTGTTTCCCGACAAAAGCTTAACACAATCTCTAACGAAAACCATGTAGAATGACTTAATTAAGCATCCAGCACATGATTTTAACAAAGTGTGTGTGTGTGTGTGTGTGTAATCTCTGCAGGCAGTGTTCCAATGTATGCATGTAAACAATGTCTCTTCTTATCTGTCTCATTTTAACGGTTAGACCGTATCGCTAGCTAGCTAAGCCCCACTACGTCGTAGTGACTAGGACAATGACAAAGAGAGAGAGAAAAAAAAGAGAAAGGACTGAAAAGAGTAACCGTATGACCATTCCCACCTTACCTGTGATATGCTAACCAACAACACACACACATAAATGTAATGTAATGCCATACTTTTTTAATATGTCATAATTACTAAGAGCCGTGTCTCCAAAACTACTCCACACATAGAGCCCCCTGCTGGTTGTCTGAATTTATTTTCAAAGTGCACCAGATTGATGCATTTAAATATTAAAAAAAGACAAAAATATTCCTACAGGGGAGCATGCCCATGGACCCCCCTAGGGGGGCTTGTACCCCAACACAGCTCTGGTAGATCAAAACCTCGGGGGGAGTGTTCACAAAGATAAAAACATGACCTGTTTTGGACGTATTTATACTTCTGATCTGAAAATGTCCCTGGATTTTGGCTTAAATCTGGTCACCTTACCATACAGTCCAACTGAACACACTTTATTGGCTTAGAATTACGGCAACAATTGCTAAACACACTGCAAACTCAAGGCCCACTCTTCCCAACTTACAGACCCCCCTCACAAAAAGAAAAGATAGTATTTAAACTCAGCATGTGTCCGTAATATCTGATGACGTATTGGGGTCATTTTTGGATTGACTCCAGTAAACAAATTACATACTGGACCTTTTAATGGGGGCGTAAAATCAGAAATGGACATGGACAAATGTATTTTGTCATTTCATTTGAAACAGCTTTTGCTTTCTTTTCTTCTCTAGTTGCCTTCCAACTACATAAAATGAAGATTAAAATAAAAAAACTGTTAAACCAATCATTGCTATCTTACTTTGACCTTTCCCACAATGATGGAATGGTTCATATCATACTGTGCAATTTTACAGACAAAAGGTTATTTTCAGGCTAAATACATTAAATCACTGTCGAAGCTGCTGATGCCCTGAGGCGTCTCACAGCATTTCTCCTCCTCACAGATAATTTCTCTTCACTTCGAGTACGATTCCAGGAGCAAAGGATTTCAATAAGCCAAGACGAGCCTCTGTGAAAATATCAAGATAATGACAAGTTCAAATAAACACAGTGAAGGAAAAAGTCGATGCAACGGAGAGGAGGATAGTCACAGATGCATTAACACCAAGGTCATTTATTAAGCCCACAGCTCTGACTCGCAAATCTAATTTTCTGCGCATCTCATTGGTGGCGGCTCGACCACACTCACTTATCATTCGCTGTTGTACATTCGTCCTCTGTTTTCATTCTTTCTCTGCTGGTTACCACAGCCTCTGGCGTAGAGCGTATTAGGATATCATCTAGAGATGTTGAGCACTCTCATTTAGCTGTATTCGGTGTGCTGCTATGGGATACTTATATTTCGGGGTTAGAAGGGTGGGTTGAGTAATTTGTGAGTAAGTTAGTTTGCTGTGGAGTTCAACAGATCAGATAAGAGTTTTCAAAATCCTTCATAAAACCCTCTGCTGGAATTCAGCAACCTCAAATTTGACAATTTTCAGAAACAAATGAATCACCTCCCTGTGTTCCTGTCAGGGAGGACAAATACTGTTCTACAATCTTTTTGTACAATCTGGCAACGTTTATAACCAGGCTTGGAGGCTTTTTCCCCCCAAACTTAGTGCTCCAAACCAGGATCCCAAGTACCCTTGACAGATTGCTTTCCTTTTATGACATGGATGCAGTGTTTTCACAGTTGTGTCGTCTGTGTTGGTTGGAAACTTGAGTCAACCGCAAAACCGCATTGCATTCAGAATCTTACATGCACTTATTAAACCTGGTCACAGATAGTTAGGGATCTGATCAGATAATTGGGGATCTGATCAAAGAGTGAACACGTTGACGGTAAATTCACGTGAGTATTGTGAGATACTATGCAGCGGTTATTTTTTCAAGTTGATGAGTGACAAATTCTGTCTTCCCATGTAATAGAATGAGTTTGAAATGCCATGAAAGAGCATATACTGAGATGGTTGTACAGCTGCATGCAGAATATGATGATTACGCAGCATAAAAGGGAACCACACTGGGGCGGGCTATACTTCACCTAGTAGAGCACGTGCCCAAATGGCTCAGTCCTTGCTAGGCCATTTGCTGCATGTCATTCCAAATCCCAGGTTTTCAGATTCTGGGTAGTATTGCTGCATATGTAAAAAAGTTGTACAAAGCCTTTGTCTCCAGAGGGAGCTGTGTGAAGTCTGAGACATAGGGATGCACCGATACCAGTATCAGTATTGGGTCTGATACTGTGCTCATGTACTCAAACTTGTAATCATAAAACTACTCTGATACAACCACATCCGATACCACTTCAGGTGGTGCTAGTTAGCAACTTGGAATCAGGTAACATTGACCTACCGTTAGGTAATCACTAGCTTAAGCACAGCTAAAAAGCTTAAAGCCAAAAGTGTGGCTGTATTTCACTCAAAAGCTTTAACTATAGTATTACAGTACTATAGTATTGTCAGTTACACGAGGTCCCCTTCACGTCTGACATCCCCATGGGCCAAAGAGTCTCAGAGAAAGGGCACGAGAAATAACACTTATGAATAAAATTCCAAAATAACTGTGACCTATAGTTCAGTGTGATTTATATGTTTTTTTCATCTTCAAGATGCATTTTTGACTGATTCAACTGATGTGACTTAAAGTCAAAAAAATACGGTAATCATACTTGAAAGATGCAATTAACATGAAATATATGCTTAAGATTTCATAAGAATGTTACGATTTTTACAGTTTGTTAGGACAAAATGTATGGCGTATCAATGGGAGCTTATTAGTGCTAAAGGCTTCCTTGGCTACTTACTGAGATCTCTGGCTTCAACATTCACTGACTAACCTAAACTGCCCCGCCAAGAAGGAGACATGGAGAATGTAATCAACATCTTATTTGTTTAGTTAATAATAACATTTTGTGATATAGCCAAAAGGAAGGTTTTTTATGTTTGTATTTACAATTTGTACATCATAATGTTCAATGCCTGTCCTTTCATCTTCCTCTTAGAAATGTCCTTAATTTGAAAACCCAGCACATTGCGACACAAAATACACTGAAAAACACAGTCAGGCCTATGAATATCAAATACTGAAATGAAAAAGAGACAAAACAAATCCCTTTCACAAGAAAGAAAGAACATTAGGTTAAATCCCTAGAGTTAATGCTTAAATAAGGCCTAATAATACCAGACACAAAAATGAATCACTGTCTAGAAGCCAGTGATTCTGGAAATTTCAGGATTGTTTTCAGAATGTGCTTCTCCGACAGGGTTTTAAACACAAACTGGCAAACCACAGGTTTCTCTGGGAAACATCGGGCAAGCTGTTTGCAACTTTTTGGCATGTGCATAATTGCCTGTTGCTGTCAGGAAGCTGTGTGAAAACACCTGGATGGGGAGAAGGGGGCTCAGTGTATGGATGTATTCACACCTCACTCTACTGCATACATTTCCATTCCAATTCCACTGACAGCACCTTTAACCAGCTCAGGAAGGAACATCTTTAGGCACAAGGTTTGTACTGAGTGGCACATTTTCACACAAAGTGTACACGCTGACACTGTTTGGAAGGACCCACACAACTCCACTACCATCGGCCACTCAAGTTCCCATCCGAGTTCCCAAAACGCTTAATGCATGTTCAGATTGACTGACACTCTGATGATTTTGTTTACTTTTAGACAATCAGCAATTTTGTGATGGCTGAACTTTTTGTCAGAGAACAGCATCCAAGGACAGCCAATGTCGGTTTTATTAACATGGTTGGTGACATTCTGTCCAGGCCACTCGCTGGACAGTAGTTCTTCTAATGGGCACTAGATGTGCCACCTTAAATCCAAAACATAATTTCTTAATATCGTGAAATTATCAAATAAATCTATCAAACTTAGCTCATTATTATATGTAGTTACATTTTATTATTATTATTCCATAATGCCACTTTTCATGCCAAGGGTTTGTCAGAGACAAACAGGGCAGTTAGTATTGTGATTCAAATCAAGGTTGAAGACCTTTCTTTTTGATGTTGCCTTTCTTTAAATGACTGTTCATTTCTTTAATGTTTAATTTCTTATGCTGAACTGTAACTTTTATTCTTGGGTTTTATGTGTCTTAATGTTATTTTAAATCCACGTGTTTTATCTGTTTTTGTTTTGTAACTGTTTTTTTAACTGATTTTGTGTAAAGCACTTTGAATTGCCCTGTTGCTGAAATGTGCTATACAAATAAAGATGCCTTGTCTTGCCTTGTGAATGTGGCTGTTGTTCTGGTGTGAATTAGTGAACAGCCAATATGCCTGTAATTTTTCTACTTTCTACTCCACATTCATTTGATTTCAACTAAATCCCTGTGTAAAGCTCCATAACTGTATATTGTTTGTGGGCTGACACAATCTGTCAATTCACTGACAGACAGGTATCTGTGTTGAAATACTCAACACTACTTCTGTGGTAGTTTCAGATACAGTAGGTGTCTCCAGGACCACACTTTGCCTCAATGACCCACACATACAAACAGAAATACACAAGGTAAAACCAATACTGGCGGAGCTGTCACGGCTGGTGACATGATCATGATCATGTTGCTTTGGAACTGCTGGTTGTGTAAATAAGCACCTGTTAAAAGTTAACGGCATAGAACACAATTTCAACTTTCAAGGTTACAACATTCAATGTTGTGTTAACTTGTTTCCGCTGCAAAAAATACATACAACACTTACAATATAAAAACTTGTATTTCAGGTTTAATTTTTGGATGTTGTTGGATGCCCACAACAACCTCCACACCTTGTATTGCCATAATGCTACATGCAAGGCACATTGCTTTTTTATATTCGTCCTACACATTGGCAATCAGCATTGTCCAATATAAAGGTAAGGATTCTAGGTAGTGATGTTTTGTATTTTGCAGATACGCCCTGATCCCATTCACACAGTTACACACATTTTACACCTGGAAGCTGACCAGTACAACCACAGTGTGATCTGCTGGACACTGAGCAGCTTCATTGGCACCTCATTGGTGGTAATGAGGGAGGGGTAAGTGATGTATGGCAATATACAGTATATTCTAGATCCATGACGTTTCAATTCTGGGATTCTTCCGGGCCGGATGAGCGTTATCTTCCGCTTTCTTTGTGTTGGACTATTGTGAGGACTGTGGTTAACTGCTCCTCAGATCTCTGCAGGCTAAATCCAGACAGCTAGCTAGCTATCTGTCCAATCGAAGTTTTCTGTTGCACAACTAAAACAACTATTGAATGTACACATGTTCCCCCAAAACTATATTCCTTCCAGAAGCTATTTTGCAGCAGCACCTTGACTCCGTCCGGCTTAGAACACGTTATTCTCCAAAAAATTGGTATGAAGTTAAATGTGTGAACAATTTCCAGACTAGTTTAATGATAGCTTGAAAGATTATTTTAAGAGGATGGAAGAATGAAGGGGTGCCATCAATCCAGGAGTTGATGTGTGAGATGGCTAGGGTGGCAGTCATATAAACAGATTGGCCAGATTGGATATCTATACTAGAAAATGGGGAAAGTACCTCAACTTTCTGGAAGGCTCCTACAAAGCTGTGTGCTAGGCAGAGACACGATGGGCTAAGGTGTTTTCATGTATACATGTTTATCTGGTTTATGGTTTATTGTCTATGTTGTTACTATTTTATAGAATGGTATTGAATATTGTAGTTACTGATTCATATTTTCTTGATTTTTGTCTGGGCAGATGATGATGAATGGGGGGGGGGGTGTTCATGTTGCAAATTGTATTTTTTTTTTATGGTAAAAGTGTTAATCACACAAAAATGTGTGTACAATGTACTAAATATTTGGCTATGGTGATAACCTGAGGAACTGAAATGCCTTCATGCACTTTTATCACTTTCTGTTACTACACATTTCAATGTTTTGCAGTTTGGCATATGCTGATGTGTGGGAGATTCCCCGTTATTAAAAGTGGAATGATAATTTCATCATGTACAACCTGATAAAATTGTTCACTTGTTGAATCGACCAACCTCCTGTTCCAACTCGGATGAATGCTCCTGCGACGGATGTATTTACTTATCTGACATCAGTTCATTTCTGCTCTGTGGGCAGTAAAAGAAGCGAAGCCATGCTGTTCAGACAAGATACTGTGGCGATGGATTCTTCAATACTGAACCTTCCCAGATTACTACACAGGGAATATTGAGCCAGTAATCAGAGCTGAATGTAGCTAAAATTGTGAAGTCCATAGCCACATCATTCTCAGCTGACCCCTGGTTTACCTCTGGCGTAGACACACACACATGCTGGCACACAGTACATCCTACAGACAGATCAACACACATCATATAACCAAAGGACCAGGTTGGTCTTGCTGAGCCGCTGTGTTTAAGTCAGCCGGGGTGATATACCAGCATGTACATCCCCGTAGGGGGTGTGTGTCTTCCTGCTGATAATGATGATAAGAAGGGCCGACCTGTAGACTGCCGGGTTGTTAAAACCAGAGAGGATTTATAGAGAAAGAGCAGTCTCTACTTAAGTGCTGATATTGACTTTTATTCCAAAAGCTACCATTCTCTGACTGTGGATTTGAACAGAAACATACTAGTGTAAAGGATGTAGGTAGGGCATGGGGGGAGATGACGTGAAATGATTGTTTTTCAGCTTTTATTAGCTCCTACAGAAGACAACTAATACAGATTAATACATTAATTGGCTCCTGCGCGCTGGTATTTGCGCTGGCTGGGTTTGAGTTCATGACCGAAAGAACGCGATCCTGACCGAAAGAACGAGATCCAGGGTACAAGCGGCCAAAATGGAGATAAGGTGAGAAGCTCATTCATCCGAGAGCAGCTGAGATTAGAGCTGCTGCTCCTTCGCGTCGAAAGGAGCCAGTTGAGGTGGTTCGGGCATCTGGTAAGGATTCCTCCTGGGCAACTCCCTAGGGAGGTGTTGAGGCACGTCCAGCTGGGAGGAGGCCTCGGGGAAGACCCAGGACTAGGTGGAGAGATTATATCTCCAACCTGGCCTGGGAACGCCTCGGGATGCCCCAGTCGGAGCTGGTTGATGTGGCTCGGGAAAGGAAGTTTGGGGTCCCATACTGGAGCTGCTGCCCAGCGACCCGATACCGGATAAGCGGATGAAGATGGATGGATGGATGGGTTTGAGTTGCTGCTACTGAATTTGATACATACTGTTTATCAGAACGCAAACGAGAGAAGGATTGTGGGTTGGCGGTGAGCGGCATTGCTGCGTTTAGCCTGTGTAATTTTAAGGCAACTAGTTTGCTAATTGAGTCGCTCAGAGGCAATTTTGCAGATCTGTTGATGTTTCACATGTATGAATATGGCCTCAATCTGAGCACTGACTCAAGTAAGACTCTTACCCAGTGGGTCTCTGACAGAGTGTTTTTTTTTGTGTCATTGTTTCTTTATTTACAATAAAGGTTTCATGTTACTTTATGCACCCAAGAGGTCTGGTTTTCATGCCCTCATTGTGTGACTTTAATTTGGCTCGGCTCATAGATAGTAGTCTACTAATACATTCTGTAGGTAAGGGCTAATGGTTAATGTGTGTGTGTTATTGTTAATGTTTTATTTTATTTTTTGAGCATTTTTAGTATCTTTACTGTGTGGAATTTGTGTGTTAAAACACAGCATCGGAAGGGAGACGAGAGGAATGTGTGTGTGTGTGTGCGCGTGTGTGTGTGTGTGTGTAGCAACAATAAATTATGTATTGGCACAAAGCAAAGGTGTATAACGATTGCTTTCTACTGGAAATATTGCGAAATTATTTGGCCTGCATGTTCATGTTTGTGAACATGGGCTGCTGTTGGAGCCACATTGATCTTAGTAGTCCTGTATATTGCTCCTCTTAAAACCATGTAGCACATGAACCATCATTCAGTGTGTGCAGCATTGGCTTTGGTGGTGGAAAGCATGGTTTCGGTTCAATCCACGCATCTAAAGAGAGACATTAATGTGTTCGTGGACACCGGTTTCTCCTATCAGATAAACAAATGCAGTGATAAGACGCTCAGTGGGAGCTGTGGCTGTCAGGTCCTTATCAGCAGAGCAGTAGAGCTCTCATTGTCCCCTGCAGCACATCAGCAACACCATTTATAGACCACATGTCTGGGAACAGCTGGCACTGAGAAGGATGATTGCTTTGCAGTAATCAATAATGTTGTAAGACGTTGTGTAATTGGCTGCTTGGTAATTGTGGGGTAGTTAATCTTTGTTGGCAGCTCAAGAAAAATGGCCTGTTTTATATTACTTACAGGCTGTGGGAACGCATATTAATGTTAAAAAAACCTTGTAAAGTGAAATTTTTATGCCTTACATATACCTATACCTTACATCAATATGTGAAGATTGTCATTCTGAGCATTTTAGCATTCTGATCTTAGCATTTACCGCATAGCACTGCAGTGTGCAAGTACAGCCTCACAGAGCCTCTACCGTTGCTGTACATTCAGGGCCTTATTTTAATGGTCTAAGCACACAGCTTGAAGCGCCTAGCGCAGGTGTGTTTAGGTTTTAACGGTGGAAAAAGGGTCTGTGGACCAGGCACATGGTTCAAAAGGGTTGTAACTATTGGTGCTTATCCACTGCTAGTACCAGCTCTACTCGGCTCGTCCTCTTTTTTCTGTTGCAGTGTTAGTACCGTCACATCCTTGAGGCGAGCGTGGCTGGTCGTCATAACAACGCTGCAGGAAACTGCCTTGACCTACTGCAACACACACACAAAACCTCGATGGTGTGTTGTTGTCTCGGCATTTGGCCCCCAAAAATCTTTAAAAAAAAACCAAGCTGGAAGCAGCAAAAAAAACTCCACTGGCAAAACATTAAAGAAATGGCTGTTAGCTAGTACCAGGCAGTTTTTGAATTACTGGGTGAACTGTGGGGGTCCGACGCCCCTAGATGCGACTTGGACCTTCCCAAAAAGGACGAAAATGATGGTTTGGGGGTACTGACACAAATGTAATAAAATATGTTCGCCTATCCAATATTGTATGTGTTTGAATGCAGTATTACCATCACCAACAATTAAGGAAATAATTTAATGAAACACAATTTTCAAACACTCACTAGGCACCAGAGAAATGGTGTTTTCAGACTGTTTTTTGATATAACTTCATTAAGAGTAATCTCTGCCTATAGGCTGGCAACGTTTTGTTGAAGAGACGCCAGTATTATCCGGCAAGCATGCTGGGTATTTCTCCATTGTGTGGCCGCCAAAACAGTCTCTTCTCTCTTCTGTTCTGTGACTGAGGAGTAGCCCCTCCCCTCTCTGCTTCGTCCTCATGTACACTGTAGGCAGGCAGTAGGGGCGGGGGGACAGGGTGCGGGGCTAGTGAAGGTAGGACAAGCCCATGGATGTTTTAAGAGAAGGAGATAGACGTTGCGTCCTGGCCTTGCCCTGGGCAAGCCAGCCTTCTTTGAGAATTCTTTATTGATGTTTTTTTTTTTACTTCAATTATAAGCTACCTAAGTAGTAATTATAGTTTTATATAAATGTGATTGAGGGATTAATGGCTAAAGATTTAGATTTCTTACTTTCTACCTTGCACAACAGCTAAGCCTTGTGCCAATGATTGCATAATGACATCATAAATATGCAAATTGACGTAATCTATGAAAATGTAAATAGCCGTACCCTCCAAAGCTCAAAGCATAATTCAAACACTGGTACCAGGTACTATTTTTCATAATGGAAAATCAAAAAAGGCGGGTAGAGTCGAGCAGGTACCATTTAATGGAATAACGCCATTAGTGTCTTAATTCATTTCAGGTGTGTTTTGGGCAAAACATGCAATAAACCAATCGCTGAAAACTGCGTTGATCTTAAACTAGCAAAGACACTTGCGTCGGGCTTTGTGCTGCACCGGGTGCAAGATAGAACTCATAGTCTCAAATATAAACTTCCAGATAAAGATAGTAGCTTCGCATTATGCAACAGTCCGGGGGAGGACCTAATGCAAATACTCGTAATTTTGGGAGAGGCCTAGCATTTTAGGACTAAAAGCAACAAACTTTGCTTTTACATTGAATTGCCCTGCTGATCCTTTTTTTCATTCACTGAAGGTAGGAATAATTTGAATGTTAGTGAGACTCCTACATGATAAAGGTTTTTTATTTTATATTTTTGTTTAGGTTTTTGTGGGGCAAGGGCATAAACTAGAAACCCCAATGTTGCCAAAAAGAGAACTATCCAAAGCCCACTAAACTACCACCATCAGTGGATCCAAACGTAGTTTGGGCATAGCTAGTGTAGGCTGCAAAGATACAGTAGGAAGAAAAAAAAAAAAAGCAGGAGTTTTCCAGCAAGTTAGAGGACAAGACATGAATAAAACATCCACAGCAGATTGACTGTCAGGCAGAGCGGCTTCCATATAGAGCCTCTGAGAGTGAGGAAGCCAAATGCAGCATTCACATGCACAGCCCTCTTCCTCTTGTAGCCATCTATTACAGCTAGCAACACATTTATTTACTCCCCATGTCAAAGCTGACTGCCTCACAAACAGACAGGCACATTTGTTTATCCTTCCTCTGGTGTTAGCTTTCTGCTGCCATCTGAAGTGTTAGCGGGTCATTTTGGACCCGTGTATTAAATTA
>NC_048416.1:8827825-8856059 GCF_013103735.1 Etheostoma cragini | reverse complement strand
ATGTATGAAGTGCTTTTATGCATGTTAAAACTCAAAACGGGTCCGTCGGGACCCTAACACCATAGGAAGGTTAAATAAATAATTCCTAAGCCTCTATATCCAAATTGTTAACTTCAGATTGTTTCCTCTTCTCTCATGAGTTCAGTAAACCTTAAAGTGAGTAGGTTGCATGAGGTGTCCAACCACATCTAATGGCAAACAGGTTTATATCCTCCGCATGGACGCACTTGTATTTGGGGTGAAAAGCCTGCGGTCATAGAGGTGGGGCATTTATGTCGCTGCACACAGCTCTCTAAATGTCCAATATCAGCACAGGAAATTCCTATTAGGAAAGACCTTCTGAAACTGTGTGCCATTGTCCCTTTTTTTGTAAGATTCATAACTTAAAGACGAAGCAAATGACAAAAAGGATTCAATGGGATGCAGCCGGGAGAAGGATAATACAGCAGGTTTTCACCTGAAGTGTGGACATTTGGAAAAGCCATAAACACTTTTGCCTTTAGATGTGATCAGAGAACATTGAGTGCATTGTTTTATTTAACAATATGTGCCGTAACTTCATTCTTATTGGGGGTCCAAGCCCGAGGGGCTGGGAACCGCAGTAGCAAAGCAGGGCTGTGGAACCCTGCTGTTTTCTAAGGATTTTCTTCTCCTGCTCCATTATTATTCTACTCTGCATAAAACTCACGCTACAGCCTAAACCGTACATGGTGGCGGTGTGCAATTTTCTGGATTGGTCAGAAACCGTAAAAGACCGCAAAGACCTCAGAAGCAACAACTAACCAACTTCCACCACTAGGTGGCGCTATAGCGTTTGGCCCTATTACTCCCAAACCAGGTTGAACATTTAAAAACCATACTATATGCACGCGTATCCTGGATCCAACTAAATCTCGTGGCCACGCCCATTTCCGCCTAGACTTTTATTCGTGAAAAAAATCATGATTTAACGAAAAACTACTTTTTCAAACTCATCCTAGACCGTGCCATTGATCTGCACAAAATTTGGTAAATATCATCTCCAGACGGACATGACAAAAAAAACATTTTATAGAATAAAATATATCACGCTAAGCACAAAACCAACTTTTTCAAACTCGTCCTAGGCCATGAGATAGATCTGCACAAAACCTGTTACGTAGCATCTCCAGATGGCCGCAACAAAAAGTTAGTCACAGAATTTTGCTACGTTGTAGTATGCTGTAGTAGTTGCTATGTGAAGTATGTGCAATTGACGACCAAACAAATTTACTCTAGCAAGCTACCAACATGTCATATTATATTGCGGCCATACTTAATGTTAAAAGCAAAAGACTTGAGAGCAGTGTTTCACATCTCTCCACGATGCTTGGTATTAAATATAGCGAAGATTGGCCATTAGGGGGTGCGATAACTCAATGCATGAAATTTGCAATTGTATATCTCTACCACAGTAAATGCTATCAACACAAAATCTGTGAGGATTGTTTGTTATGCTGCTTGGAGGCTCTGTACCAATTTTAGTAAAGAAGGCCTTTAGGGGGCGCTATAATCAACATAGAACCATTTTGGGCCATGTTATCCCTTCTGTGGTTTAGTGCGTTGTAGCCCAGAAGCCCAGAGTTTTTTGGAGTCTTTTGTCAGCCTATTGTTGGCTAGTAGCAGGATTAAACACGGTTAATATGTAGAAATTCACTTGAAACCGGGACGTACAACAGTCTGCATCTGGCCAGTGCCAGAGTCAGAGTTGTCTGAGAAACAACACCTACGGAACTTAATGGTGTCTTCAATTGCAGCTTGTAAGTTACTGGTACATTCAAGGGTATTTTAAAGTACTCTTCTGCCATTCAATGGTTATTTTTTGCAGTTTAACAGCAATGCACTTTTCAGTTTGGCCTTAGCAATAAACACGCCATTCTCTAATGTCACGTCTGTCTTTTTGTGCTCTTCTTCTTAAATATCGGTTGGGGCCCTTAAAAGGACATCAAGCCTCCACAAGCTGTCGCGGCGCTGGGCTGTGCACCCCTGAATCTTTGTAACCATGCGACCACTGTGCATGCTGCGCGTTCAGTTCTACATGTTTGGCTGGGACTAATGGCCCAAGCCGGGTTGCCTCTGCAGACATTTGTGTGATTCTGACAGACCACAGGGAGTCAAATATGTGGACAGAGAGAGACACCACACTGTGAAAAGAAGAAACATTTTGATGGAGAGTGTGGAAAAACATGAGATTATTTTGACAAAGCTAAAAAACAGCTTCTTGGAAATAGTGTTCTTCCCAGTGTAACAGACAGATAGTAGTTCTGATTTGGGATTGATGTCGCATGCGGGTATATCCCACACTTGAATCTGAAAGGCGAGTCAATGTGACACCAGACTTGCGCCATGCTTGGACTCTTTCACGTTCCCTACAAACTGAGACACCAGCTTAGAGAAGGTCCACCAGACCGAGGAAACCACTTGAGAGACTCATTACTAAGTTGACGTTAGAAAAGAAATGTAAGAATAAGAGAAAAATTTACATTTATGTCATGTAAAGTGTTATATTTCGACAAACAGACATTTATGGTTAAAGTAAAATAAGATTGAGAAGAAGAATAAAAAGCATTTAATGGATGAAAAAAAATTGGATATTGGAGACTGTTGCTTAAATAATGAGTGCTTAATGTGTTTTGAAGAAGAGAAAGAGAAAAGCTAAATTATAATTTCTTTGCGTTGAATTAAGACATTGTCAGTTTGTCAAGAAGGTTTACATTTAAAAACTCCCACGCTGTAAGTGATATGGTTGTGAATGTTATGTTCCACTAGCCTTAGCACAGGGGAGCATTGGGGGATTATCGAACAGGCCAGGCCTAAGGGCTTGGTGGGCCCATAAGCCAGAAACTCTGCATGAAGTCACTGTTAATAACTTTACATTTCTGGGTAGTCAAACGGCTTAGTCATTCAAGCTACAAAAGTACAACTGAAAACTAAAGAAAGAGCCAAAACTTTCAATTTGAAAATGTCAACAGCAAAAAAAAACATCATGATACAGTTTAAGTGAGTGTATATTCCCACTTTTGAGAGGCTGAATACTCTAAACACTATGCAATATTGGCCTTTCAACTATGAGGGGAGAAATCCAAAATGCAAACTGGAAACGTGTCAACACGGGTCCATTGTCTCATAACACGCCTATGAATATGTGTTTTTATGTGTAACCTGTTTTAGAGAACATCGGACTACTAGTGGGAATACAGTAAATCTGATTTAAAAACCGATTTCCACTGATTAAATTGACCCCCAAAAAATTTAGTTGGTGGTGTTTTTAATAAATTTCCTGTCTGCAACTAATCAATGTCCATCAATGACCACTACTGGAATGGTGTGCTATCTTCACACTAAAGGTGAATCAGTGGTAAAAAATACAGCCGTTTGAAAAAGCGGTGCTTTGTTTTGGCTTTATTGTCTTTAACATGGCAGCTTTGTCACAACTTACCCATTCTACAGCTAAAGCAGACCACTAAAATGTGCTGTTGGAAAACACATGAGGTAATGGCAATGCTGAATAATAATCTTCCTTAAATAGATGTTTATACAGGATACTAACAACACAACAAATATATGTAATATAGAATCTAAATATATCTGTTTAACTAACTGTTCATACCCAACACACCGTTATTTAAATTATATTCAATTTTTCCATGTTTTTGTGTCGAAGTGACTGATGAAAACAGCAATTGGTAATTTATTATTTGTATATAGTAATTGGTCATGGATTAAGGGCAGATATTATAATGTCACATAAGAAACATTGGTCACTGTCGGCAGCGGTGAAACAAGCTACAATTTAAGTTAATAGGGAAATTGTCCAGCTTGTATTTATCTTCACAAAAGTGCAAATTTTTTCACTGAGAGCCTCAGATTGTTATTTTAAGTGTCTGACAACATTATGGAAAGGATTTCTGAGGATGTCAGCTTTTCTGTTGAAGAGTAAGATCCTGTTTTTAAACATAAAAGCTAAACCCACCAGACTCCATGTAAATAAACAATAATTTTAGCATTGTAAAATACATTTCATTCAAAGTCGACAATGAAAAGCCATTTTGGATCGTCTTTTCTCTCTTCCAGCAATTACAACTCTAGTTTTGGTTGAAATAAACACAAAGTTTACAGATTTACATGAAAATATTTTGTCTCTATACACGCTATTGCTTTTTAAAATGGAGTCTGGTGGGTTTAGTGATAGTAATTTCAGAGGTGTTTCTGCTTAAGAATATTAATCTGAGCCTGTCGGTGGCTAAACAAGCACTTTTCTGAAGGTTAATATAAGATTGACAATCGCCATATTAACTTACATTGTAGCTTGTTTCCCCGCTACCAACTGCAAAGACCACGCTTAATACTGGAACGATGTCAAAGATGTTGTTTCCATCAGACACTTAGACTCAAAAACATAGGAAAATGCGGTCCAGCTTGGAAAGAATTCAAGGTACAAAACTGCAAAAATATTCTTTTGAAAATATTTGTTACTAAGTTACAGTCTGAACTTAAATCACATGAACAACAGTTGTAACAGTATATTTATTTGACCATTAGTACTCGCAACTCATTGGTCTGCAGCGCTCTGAAAGCTGCCGGTTCACACCAATGAGACAAGACGGTGTATCATCTCCATAGCAACAACTCTTTGTACTTCCAATCAAACTTCCGACTTCCAGACTTTTTGAAGATAGATATATCATTTGTTGTGTCTAAATGTGAATGTAGATAGCATTAGTGATTGTGAGATGCTCTACAGTTACATTTCAAATTTGAAGAAAAACTTGTTTTTTTCCTGATTCAAGGCTTTGTCCTAGGCGCTCCCTCTCTTCAGTCACTCTCTAGTTTGCTCCAGCATACATACGTGCATCCGGGGAACACGTTGAGTCATTTTGACTACTTAACATTATTATTATTTAATTGTAGCTGACTTTACGAGATGACATCGCTATTGGCTTTAGAAACAGGTGATGTCTCTAATGTTTCAAAACCAACCTCTGGAGACTCAAACCAGCTGAGATGCTGCAACACTGTCAGATGGTTTAAGTCAACCAGTTGTAACTGACAGTTTGGAACATCTCTAATAAAAATCCCAACAATTTTCTCCATAAGGATTTAGATTTAGCCGTAATTTCTAAATCATCAGAGATAGGCCAACACAATCTCTGAGGTTGTGAAATTAAGGTTTCTGCTCCTAAAGAAGCTAGAAGTCTAAATGAAATCAACCTTGTTTAAAAAAAAACATGTTTTGTTCACAATATCATGGAGAACAACTACACTACCCACAATCCTAAGTGTAACAGCAACATTTCTGATTGATCCAACTTGCTGTTACCGTGTAAACATTTACTGTTCCCACGGAGCCGCTAACGGCTAGAGCGAGCTTCTGCCATGGAGCCTATGATAGTTTCTGTACACGATCTTGGACCTTTGGCTTTTTTGCCATTTTTAACATGGTTATTTTGTGCCAAATCAAATGTTTTATGATTTTATTCATTTTGTAGTTGATTGGCTTGGTTCCAGACTTAAAACTCTTTATATAAGCATTTTCAAAACGTCAATGAAACGATTGAATGGGTAAAAACACTTCTGGGACCAACGCTGTTAAAAAAGTGGGCGGTCACTGTTGAACTCTATTAGCTGGCTTGGGTCGAGCTGAGACGGACTAGTTCAGATCGTTGCATCTTCTTTTCCTGGAACGTTTTAAAACAGTTTTGTCTGTCGGGAATCTTCGGTCTGAACTGGGCTCAACAGTATAATAGAGTTCCTCATAACACCACTAGCTCTTTGTAATAAGACAAACTCAACGAAAAGTCGCCGCCTTGGACGGCTGCCGTGTCTCGAGCTCCATGACAACTTTGCTTTCATTTTCTTTTATTTTGTTACTTATTTTTGACTTTTTATGTGAAGTTTTATGTTTTGTCTTGGATTCTTATTTTAACTAGCATGCTTTTCTTTTTATTCATGTTGTGCTAGCATTGTTGGAGCCTGAGAACAAAGAATGCCATTGCCTACAACAGCTCCTCTGTAACTGTTGTGTTGAACTTCTAATGTCTGGCCCATTCCATCGGGTATTTTGGAGATGAAATGCTGTGAATGTCTTTGTTGGTGTGTCCACTTATCCTCAAACTAGCTTGTCTTCTTCAACTGCAGGTACACAGTGATTACTTCTATTCTCTGAGAGCCTTTTGACAGCTCTCAGAGGACAGCTTATTGCTTTCAATCAAACAGGCCTGTACTTTATGGGCTTATTACAGCTAGCAAGACAACACTTGGTGGGTATTTGATCAGAGATCAGTCCTCGCTCTTTGATTCTTGAGAGATGTACACCACAACTTGTGTGTGTCATAGATTTTCACATAGCTTAAGCCTTAAATATGGATTATAGGGTCAAAACAAGTTTAACTTATTTAACCCCCGGGATTCCCTTCAGTTTATTGATCAATACAAACTGATGCTGTGTAGACTTGCACTGTTCAAACCCAATACACGGTTACTTCAATTTCTAGCTAAGGTGGAAAGGCTTCCATAAATAAGTAAAAGAGGCTAGAGATTGTAAAATCTTTTTTTTTTTTTTTAAACAAGGCAATAAGTGAATGGAAATATAATAAAAATTTAGTTTTTTTCCAAAAGTCAGAGCAGCAGACTGAGATTACATTTACATTGCAACGTTTTGGTTAAAAAAAAACTTACAAAAAAAGTTTTTTAAACTCATTCCCTCTGCTCTGGCCCCTAAACCGGAGACATTTGGAAACACTTCTGACCCGTTTAAGTTTGGAATCTGCGGGGTTGTGTTACAGTCTCCATGGATGCAAACAATAATAATTACGTACATAATAGTCATAATTACATACATTACCTGATAAATGCAGTCATGTGCCGATGCTTCAACTTGGACTCACGGCAGTTTGTGAAATGGTCAGGTTATTTAGATATATTGATTCAGGGTCACGATTTCCTTGTTTATTTTGTTGTGGTCACCATGAAATGGGAACATGACCATTTCCCACACTGCCATGAGAGTGGACTGGATGCTCTGGCAAGCAAAAGCCCCAATGTCTACATGTCCTGACAGCTAAATATTTTAGGTAACTCACAAACTGAAGAATCCTTGTCTTGTTCATTGATTTGCACGGTGCGTCACTCGCTTAAGCAACAGATTGACACAATTCAACTTTTGCAGTGGGCTAAACTTGTCAGATTTCCTGCGCTGCCCCTACCTGCCTGCTCGCCTCTTAATGAAAATTATTTGCGAGGCGTTTAAATCGCTCCCTATGTGAAAAGCCCTTAACGTGGTCAATCAATCAATCAACATTTATTTATACAGCACTTTACAGCAACCAACAGGTGTCCAAAGTGCTTTGCATCAACCAAGAATAAACAAACAACATTCATTAAAGACACGAAAAAAACACATGAAGCATAGAAAACAGAAAAAACACATGAAGTTGTCTAAAATCATCAGAAGAAGAAGAGGGAAGTTGTTGCAACACTGCTGCGTATTAAAAGCCATTCTAAATGAATAAGTTTTAAGTTTTGATTTAAAATGAACAGCATCGGTTATACTGCAAATGTCAGGGGGGAGCTTGTTCCAGAGTTTTGGGCCAGCAACAGCAAAGGCCCAATCGCCCCATTGTTTGGACCTCAACCTTGGGACTTCTAAAGTCCGTAGATCTGAAGGCCGCAACAGTTTGTCAAATTTCATGCTAGAATCAAATGTCACACCCAGATTTGTGACAGTTTGCTTGGCGCATGAAGTCAAAGCTCTCAGACTTAAAGTTGAATTGTTTGACATGAATTTTGTACTGAAGATAAAACCCTCAGTTTTGCCCTCATTCCGAGTAAGAAAGTTCCAAGATAGCCGCAACTTCAAATCATTAATGCCGTTAAGCAGGCAGTTTAGTGCAACACTGTCATTGGGTTTCACAGGCAGATAAATTTGCAGGTAATCTGCATAACATTAAAATGACAGGTTGTGCTTGTTGATCATAGCCCCTAATGGCAGCATATCCAAAGAGAACAGGATAGGGCCAAGAATTGAACCGTGGAGCCCCAGGAGAGGAGCAGATGATGAGAAGTCACCCATTGTGACAGAGAAACTCCTATTTATCAAATAAGAGCTAAACCATTTAAGTGCAGAGCCTTGAATGCCTACAAAATACTCAAAACGTGCAAGAAGGCCTGCATGGTCCACTGTATCAAAAGCTGCTGTTAGGTCCACAGCACTAATACACTAGGATCCCCAGCATCTACTGACAAGACAATATCACCGTGAACTCTTAGCAGTGCCGACTCAGTGCGATTTAAAACCAGATTGAAATTTTTCAAACACTGAGTTCTGTTGTAGTAGTGGAGTAAAAAGTACAGTATTTCTCTCTGAAATGTAGCAGAGTAGAAGTAGAAAGTGCCATGAAAAGAAAAGACTCAAGTAAAGTCCCTCACCGTCTACTTAGTTACATTCCCACACTTTCTAGGACAGTGTAAAGTCAAAACTTAAAAAGTGACTGAAAAGGATTAGGCTGAAGCAAAAGTGTATATACTGTTGTCCATCTTATAATAATAATAATAATACATTTTATTTAACAGCGCCTTTCTAACACTCAAGGACGCTTTACAGACAATAAAAGACAGGGAACAGAAAAATGTAAGTAGTAAAACAAAACAAATAAAACAAATAAAACAAAAAACAAAACAACAAAACAGGAACAGTGTATTTACAGATAAGCGAGCTGGAACAGATGGGTTTTGAGTCTAGTTTTGAACAGGGGGAGAGAGTCGATATTGCGGAGGTCGGGTGGGAGTGAGTTCCAGAGCTGGGGAGCAGAGCGGCTGAAGGCTCTGTTCCCCACGGTGATGAGTCGAGCTGGGGGGACAGTGAGGTGGAGGGAGGAGGAAGATCTGAGGGAGCGGGAGGGGACGGCGATGTGAAGGAGTTCTGATAGATATGGAGGAGCAAGGTTATGGATGGCTTTGAAAGTATGGAGAAGGATTTTAAATTGTATTCTGAATTGAACTGGAAGCCAGTGGAGCTGCTGATGCTTATGTTCTTGTGGATTAAATCTACCCACCTCAAAAGGAAATTAAAACAAAACAATGTATGTAAAGAATAAAGGAAATTAATCACATTTATAACCCTTCAAAAAGCATTACAATCTGTTTCTTTAAAAACCAAAAAGAATGTTTTTATTTATATTGTCACTGTTCTGGCAATTTGCTTTTTTGAAAGGTAAAGTTAAAAACATATCTCATTCATTTGTTGAGTTGACCGCCTTTGCTTAATTTGGAGAACAATGCATTAGAACTCAAAGAGAGCAGCATATGATCCAAGATTAACTAGTCAAAGTGGATAAATCGTTTTTTTTCACAAAGGCTCTTACTTGATAATAAAAAATTGTGTATTATTGTGGATCTTAAAGAATGGTCTGTGAATGATTCTGGAGAATGTCCTTGCACTTCTATCCTTGTGCATTTCTATCTCACGTGAATGGAATACAAGAATACCCAGTGCATCTCACCCCAGGTCCCTGTGGAGAATGTGTCACACTGGCTGCGTCTCCAATACTCATCTCTGATGCTCAGGATTACTGTTGACAGCTGGGTTGAGCTGCCCTTGTAAAATATATGTGTATAGTAAGTGTAGTGTGTGGATTTGCCCATCACATACGGTATTGATTTTAGCGCAGGTGCTGGCTAGTTTAAAAGTGCTGGTCTTTACTCTACATCTCAATCCTCAGTGTGTACCAGAGCTGACAGCGGGTTTTTTTTTTTTTGTTTATTCCAAAAGCATCACAGCTCTTATCCCTCGGCAGCCTTTTCTACACAAATCAATAAGGATTGTGTCACCCGGGATTTTTGTTTGCTCTCACAACACACACAAATAAATGAACACACATGTGAGGATGAAGCAGTTTTTGATCTGAAAGTGTGTCATGTTTATCATCTAAGCACTAGCAAATACTCTCTAGGTACACCTGCTTTAGTTTACCGTGCCATCAAACACTAGCCGGTATCACAGCCCAGTCTCATGGCACTTTGTGGAATGGTCACGTTGTTTAATCTTTTGATTTATGTACAAGTCCAGTTAATGTTGTTATTTTCATGTGTCGATGAACAAATTTTGAGGTAATGTATTTCAAGGGGAAGCCTATTTTGTGATCACAGAAATATGGTAGCGAGTTGTAATGAAAAGATGAAATTTCTTGCAGGGAGGTTGGTCGGGGGGGTCGATAGGTCAAACAGGACTTTCACCCTGGAGAGAGATTGCTCGTTGCAGTTCCTCTCCGTTATTCTCTTCCTAACCACAACCGTCCCGTTGTTGTCTTAGTGTCCTGCATGTGACAGTTCCTTTCCCCGTTTTTTTTCCTAGCCAAAACGGTCTCGTTGTTTTGGCCGGCCTGCGGCCTTTCATTTCCCTGTTGCATCTCAGAGACCGCGGATCGTGTCTTGGCGCGAGTTGTTGTCACCGTCTCGCATGTGGCCTTTCCTTTCCCGCTGTTGCACCCCCCAGAGAAGCTCCAGTGTCATGGCCGTTTGTGGAATGGTCACGTTCAAAAATCGTGACATGTACATGTAATAAACAAAAAAATCATGACGTATACACAAATAAATAAATAAACTAAATTAACGTGACCATAAAGAGGCACTCACACAGAAACTAAAGTGTGTTTTTCTTGTGTGGGTCTCCATTGATTGTGGTTGTTACACATTCTGTATGTGAAGGTTCATATGCATACATCAATGTTTTATTAAAGATTTAACAAGGGCTGGGCAACATATTGACATTACATTGATACCGTGATATAAGACTAGATATCGTTTTGGATATTGTAATATTGTGATATGACAAGTGGTTTCTTTTACTGGTTTTAAACGCTGCATCACAGTAAATTGTTGTTATTTACTGAACTTACCAGACTGTTCTAGGTGTTCTATTATTTGCCTTCCCCCACTTAGTAATTATATTCACAATACCAAGAATGTTTTTCTTAAATCTAAGTGTGAAGACGTTTTCTCAAAGCATCAGTTATCAACGCTACAATATCGTTGCTATATCGATTGCAAACACACACACACACACAGAAAATGTCTGATTTTCAGCAGCCAGCCTCCCTCTCATCCACAGTCACTACATGCTGCTGGCGCTGATTTGAATAGACCTGAACGCTACGCTGTATAGCGCTGATGGTATCTCCTTTACTGCTCTGTGAACCTGGCTGCTGTGTGTATGCGCCAGGCTATGCTGCAGTGTATCAGTATTAAATTGAGACAGTTTCATAAACTGTAAAAATAAAGACATTTTGTATGTTAAGTCCTTTTTTCTGTGTTTTGGTACAAATCATTTAAACACCTGATGTGAGCCATATGGGAGTATCCTTTGCATGAAACTCAAAGTTTTGAGTGTTTTGGAAGCCTTGACCTGACTCCCAGAATAAGCAGCATAGATGTTGTCTCACTCCGCCTCTCTGCTGAGCCCTGTTCATGTAACAGCATCCCTTAAACTGTATTTCACACTGTGATAGTTGTATTTGCAATTAAAAATAAATAAAATATGCCTCCCGAACTGTTACCCTACTGTAGGGTTATATGCTATTCAACATCACTGACAATTTATCAATATTTCAAAATAGAAAATAATACACTTCATAATGTTTAGTATTCATAACACTATTGTATTATTGTAAAAATTAGTAATAGCAGTTACCTTTAAGTCCTTCCTACATTTTTCGACGGAGGAGCAAAACGTGCTCCTTGGGAAAAAGATACAGTTATGCCGTGTTCATACTATCAAACGAACTGGACTTTGTTGTCAGAAGCGAAAGCCCCCTTCCTTTACTGAATAATATACCATCAAATTCAAAATTTTGAATTGTTCCTTGCAGAATTTTGTATTTTCCTTGAAATAATTAACCCTTGTGTTGTCCATGTTTCTCAGCTTTTCGCTTTGTTAGTTTTTTTTCCAGCTTATTGTCGCATTATTTTTTTAAGTTGTTTTTTCTTCTTTTGTGTTGCTTTTTTCAACATTTCTTCTACGTTTTTGGCCACTTTTACATTTGACGTGCCCCTTACTAGTTTTACACTTATTCTTGGAATTCATGGACACTTAACCTCATTTTTGAGGTTGAAAAGCAGAAATATGCTATAAAATTTAATAAAACACCAAACATATAATGAAAGTAGTGTACTGATTTTTCATTTTACTTGAAAAGAGCATTAAATAGAACCATCCATGTTCATTTTTGGCAATTTATGATATAGACATTTTTTTTTCAAGTGGGTCAAATTTGACCCTCGAGACAACAGCAGGTTTAAGATTTCATAAATTTGTGCCTGAAAATCAGAATGCAGTTTTTTTCCAACACAGATGCATTCAAGTTAAGGTTAATGTAGTACGTTCTTAACAAGCTTTTAAGCTTGTAGAATTTTTTATCAGCATGTTATTACTTGGCAGTGCCCAGGAGGTGAACTGGCACCTCTCCAGCTACCAGTACACCACCGTACTTTGGTCTGTATGTGGACTTGAACCAGCAACCCTCCATTTACCAACTTCCTACGAACTGAGCCACTGCCACTGCCACCAAGTGCATGCTGGCTAGTTAGGAGTTGTGAATAGAGCACTTGCTTTGGGAGGTGAGTATCGGGCATCTGTATGACGTGGCTTGTCCATCTCAGTTTGTAATTTATGATACTGGTGGTGATGATGTTTGTGCGCTTCTCTTCCCAGCTGACATGCAGGATCTTTCGGAGGCATCTCTGGTGGTAGGTCTCCAGGGCTCTTAAGTGCCTGCTGTAGGTAGTCCACATCTCCGCACCATAAAGAATTGTTGGCAGGATGACTGCTTTGTATAGAAGCAGCTTGGTCTTTGTAAGCAGGTCTGTGTTTTTTTAACGCTTTGCAAAAGCTCCACTTGCACAGCCTAATCGGTGGTGTACTTGCAATGAGATTGTGTTCTGCAACCTTTGTCAAGATTAGGATGTCGTTAGATTTGATGGTGCCACGCTATGTTGTATAATCCTAACCTACTCCGACATTAAAGTCCCCAAGGAGGAGGAGTTTGTCTTTGGAATGGCTGACAAGATGTATGGAGCATATGCACTCACAACAGTGGCCATTCGGTTTCTATCCAGTTTTAGTCAGACTGTCATTAGGCGCTCGGTGATGACCTGGGGCAGTTCAATGAGTTGCTTTACCAGGTTATTTATTATGGCAAAGCCAACCCCGTGTATCCTGTGTTCACCCGCAGGACTGTCGTTCTAAACGACGAAAGGAAGGAAAAAAGGTGTCCTTCCCAGTGTCTAGTGTATGTTAACATGTGTGTAGTGGGAATATGTGGACTGTTGTTATGCAGTAGTTGCATGCTACGTCTTGGCTTGGCATCTTGTTTCTGGTGTATGAGTGCCCCCAAGTGGCCAAAATAAGAACTTGGTGACAAGATGCAGTCCAAGTGACACCAGGACCTTTATAAAACACATACAAGCACACACATTGCTGCAGAAGCACACACACCTGCCATCACACAGTAAGCTGAATGTCAGCATATTTTAGCAGGAGGCTAATAAATATCCCCGGCCCTCGGAGCTGTTTAAATTACCAGCATCTCACACTCCCTGCCTGCCAGTGTGTGTGTGTGTGTGTGTGTACGCGCGCTCACATCAGATTAGGCGTATGCGTGTACATGAGCTTTTGTTTCAATTCAATTATTTCCATTATGCCAGTCAGGCAAGATCAATCTTTCACCGAGAGCGAGAGCATTTCACCAGATCAATCATTCAGGGAATCCAATAGTATTTCTAGCTCATCTATTTACAAATCAAATTAAGAGTCATCCATTGTAAAGCAGCTGTAGCAAACAGGACACCACACAGGATGAGACCGGTGCTCCAAAGAGACAAAGCCATTGATTTTTCTCAGGTGATACCCATTTATTTTTGACATTTTGCAGTACACAGTGCTTTGGCTCCGAGCTGCTTATCAAAAAGAAAGAAGTTTATTTTCTTGGCATTTGCTTCTTGTGGAGAAACATGCAAATGTGAAATGTGACCTCTGCAGTGGAACTATTGTATTAATACACTGTGATATTTGGAATAAAAACTAAACCAAGTCTTTTATGTAATCACAAGTGCCTTAATTGGGATACTTGCAACATAAAGGGTTGTTGTAGTACTGTTAAGAATACAAAATTATTGATTTTGTTTCTAATTATTGATTGAAGACATTTTTATAAAAGAAAATGTATTAGCATATTTTGAATTGCTTCAGTACATTATTTTGTATTAATAATACATATTTTATTAATATAAGCAACTAAAAAGTGAAAAGTGAGACTTGGATGACTTGTGGTTTTTCATTGTCTCTAATTTAAGTTTGTTGTTCCTCTAACAAACAAATTGTTTGCATTTTCTGAAGACGAGTAGGTTCGACAGTAAGTACAGTACATGGACTGGACGTCTGTAAGGTAGGCTATAGGGTTGTGCCCATGGACGATATCATGTCATTGTCCATCGTGATGGACAATTGACTGGCATCACTATGGAGACCACCCTGTCAGACACATGCTAATCCTGGTGGAAAAAACTACTAAAGACAGTTTGTGCTTTGCTGCCCCTTTCCTTCCCGGCTTTGTTCAGGGTTTAAACCATGAAGCAGTACAACCCTTCTATGTTTGTCTGTTTTAGTTACTACTATTATAATTTGTTGTTTGACGCGCTGGCTCAAATTCCTGTGAGCTGGAATGAGCTAGAAACATGAAACTTGGTGGAATAACTGGAAATGGTGTGCGTGTGCTACTATAGAAACATGAACCCATTCACCACATGGTGGCGCTGTAATTAAGGCTTCAAAATGCTAACTTTAAAAGGCCACGCCCCCCCCCACACCGTAAGTCTGCTTGACTTGAAATTTTTTCACACAGGTGCAGCTTAATGTGCTCTACAAAAAAGCCTCAAGGACCATTGCGGTCTGCCTAGAAAAATCTTCAGGCATTTTGAATTTAGAAAAAAAAAACGTTTTTGAAATCTCCTCCTACACAGCTCCTATTGCTTTGAGTAATTCATCAATGGATCAAGCTTGTTACAAGTTGTATAAAACATGTCCAGATCTCAATTACTGTTCAGGCTAGTGACCAATGAACTTTGAAAAGGGGCGTGGCTCTGGACATCAGCAACCGAAAGAACAATTATCACAAAACTCACAGGGTGTGTTCAGATAAGTGCCCCAGATATACATGTATCCAGACAGTTTAATATACATATGCTACTAGGGGGCGCTACAAGCGCAAGATAGGCGATGGTTATTACAAACTTTTTTTCTATAAATCACATATAGGGTCCTTATCCTTTTTCAGTAGTAAAGAAATTAAGGCTGTGTTACCATCCCTTGAGAATTTGCCCTTTTCAATAGAGAATTCAATAATTCAATCATATGAAGAAGGAAAGGGCCCAACTATTCCCAAAAAGTTGCATAAAATTCAGACGGACTCTCATCAAAGTCAGGGGATTTTCCTTTTTTTGCATATTCTGTACTGCCAGTCTTAATTCCCCAATAGAAATTAATTTGTCCAAGCTAGTGGATTCCACTGCTGATAACTGAGGAAAGTGAAACTGATTTAACCAGCTGTCACAAAGGAATTTATTCAATGTAACCTCAGATTTCTACAGATTGGAATGAAATATCTGAAAGGATTTATTTATTTCGATAGAGTTAGTTCTAAAATCACCATCTGAAGATTTAATAGCGGGAATGTCTGCAAAATAATCACTGGATCTTAATGTCATAGCGAGAAGGTGACAAGGTCTAGCACCCTGAAAGTAATAGCGCTGTCTTGGTCTATGGATGAGGAATTTAGATTACGGTTTCAGAATGTTGTTTATTTCTTTCTAATTATCGTTCTAAAGCTATCCAGTCAGTAAAATTTGTTTGTAACAATTAGTCTAGTCTGGCAAACTCAGCTTCAAGGTTTTGCAGGTTCAGTGACGTAGCTTTGCGCACATTAGAGCAGAAAAGTATGGTATTGCTACTAATAAAAACCTTTTATTGCATCCCACAGAATCCTGGGGTCTTCTACAGAGCCAACATTAATGTCTGCAAATATCTGAAATTCTGCTATAAACCGAATCATATGAGATTCATTTTTCAGTAAAGAAGTATTGAAGTACCATCTAACCGCATGTTGATACAACTGGCCAATTGGGATTGTGCAAAAGACCCTTTTATGTTCAGATAATGCCATTGGAAGTAACAGCACTTTCATTGAATGAAATAATTGAGGGGATGCAAAAAGAAAATCTATCCTGGAATAGGATTTGTGTCTACCTGAGAAAAAGGAATACTCCCTACAGTTGGGATTAACTGTATGCCAAATATATAAGCCCCAAGCTGCTGGCCCATGATTTAAGAGCATTTGTGGCCTGAGCCTGGTCAATATGGGCCTTCGCATTTGACCGATCAATATTCGGGTTACACACAGGATTGCAATCTGTACCAACAATAAAAGAACAGTCCATTAACTCCAGCATTTGATTGGTGAGCGTATTATAGAAATTGCCATCAAAACGTTAGGCACATAAGCTGACACAAATGCAATTTTTCTTGCACCAAATTCGTTGTGGAAGTCACAATTCTGCCTGTATCATCTGACCAAGAGCTAACACTTGAGCTTGAGCTCGCTGATGAAGATGCAATTGTATGATGGAATCTATTGGCTAAACGGCCAGCATCCACCTGCAGTGAATGTGTCTCTTGTAATTATGCAACGTCAACATTTCTCGTTCTTAGTAAGCCCCCAGTGCTGGCTCGTTTATGGGGAGCGTTCAGTCCTCCACAATTCCAAACTAAAAATGAAAGATCACCCATTATCAAAAAATCTGCATTGTAAGTGAAAGCACATATGGATATTGCAACTGCCTTTCACTTCGTTAAATCCTAATAATGCATCCAAAGTTAAGTCCCTCAACAAACAAAACATGTGAAACACATAACAACAGACGAGACGTTGATACAGAAGCACGTTGCTCACCACCGGGGCCGCGTGGTCTTCTTGTCCAAGTTTGCCTTCACGTCCACCGCCGCTCTGGTGTCCTTCGTTTCCAAGAGGAACATAACGTGATGCTGCTGAGGAGGCTGCACACGGGTAACGCGCAGGACTGCATCGGAAGGCTCGCCAAACCCAACATCATCCTCCACTACAACCGCAACAAAGGCACCGTGGACGACCTGGACAAGCTCATCGGCATGTACAGCTCCCGTAGGAGGACGGCGCGCTGGCCCCCCGCCGTGTTGCACAACATCCTCGACGTGTCCACCTACAACACCTTCATGCTATGGCGAGAGCACAAGTCCGAGTGGATGTGCAGCAAGCTCAAAAGGAGGCAAAGGCTGCCCCTTGAGTCCTGCGCTATTTGTCCTCTCTCTAGAGCCACTGGCTCAAGCAATTAGCCAATCGATTATGGTGTCCCCAATATGCATTCGTAATACACAGCATCATCTCTCATTATTTACAGACTACATTTTGGTCTTTTTAAAAAACACATCTCAGTCTCTCCCTCACCTTCTATCATCATGCGAGTATGGAAGCTTATCAGGCTTAAAAATTAAATGGTCAAAGTCTTCACTTATTCATTTAAATTATTCTGCACGCAACTCAACCATCACTGCCGACCTCCCTATAGTTAAGCAGTCTAAATATTTAGGCATTGAGGTCTAACCCTGTGTGACTAAGTGGGTTTGCTCACCACTTGTCCCTTACAGGTCATTAGTAAAGTAAACACACAGTCATGTTAGTCTCAGTTCCAGTTTATTATGTTACAAGTTTAAACACGGTTTAAAGTTTCCCTGTATGGATACTTACAACTGTTTGTTCCTTTGTTCAGTTCCACCATGCAGGACAATTGTTTGGGGAGGGGCCGGCCTAAGTATTTCCTGTTGTATAGGAAAAGGGTGGTCATGGATGACATCACGGGGCCAAACCAAGTAGAGGGTTTTATTGTGTTTAGAAATGTTTATTTTGGTTGTTTTTGGTTATTATATTAAAAAGGCATGAATAACCCTGAACTGATTAGCAGTCAGTAAGATAGGAGGGAACTGGTAACAAAGTTCCACAGGTTAAGAGATTGTAAGGTATTAATGTTATGGAGTAGATTAACCTGCTTTAGGATGAGATGGACTGAAGCACAGAGGTGTGAATTGCCAACCCTATATAGATGGAAGGATTTGTGCTCTGGGGGAAAACACGGAGGTGAGGCTGTGCTGATAGGATCACATGCCTGTTGTTAGCGCTGCTACTTTTTTTGAATATGAAATTGTTGTATGTTCTGATAGTTTAATTATCCTTTGACTGCAGACCACTGGAACTAATCAGCTCTGGAAACAACAATGTCTGACTCTGCCTACCTACCACCATCCTAGCCACTCTGGCAAACTTACCACACCCTGCTTAAACCAGATCATTAAACATAACTATTCTGTTGCTATGAACCGCATTTTGAAAGACATGGAAAAGTAGATGGGTCTCGCAATGTTGATTCAAGTCCGGATCTCAACGGTTAAAAGTAATATTTTACCCAGGGTCAATTTTTTTGAGCTCTATGCTACCTCTCTCCCCTCCTGTTGGCTACTTCAAACATTATTTCTGGTCCTTTGTCCTAAAACCGCTCCTCACCTGGTTTAATCCAGATACATCTGTTTATTGGCGTACCTTAGAAAGTGATTTGACAGAGCCTTGGTCACTCCGTGATGTTCTTTTTGCCAATGTTTCTAACAGTGCCAGCCACGCTTTGGCCCCAATATCTCTCATCTTATCAACATTTGGAGATTAGCTGAAACCCACTGCCATGTATCTTGAAACTGGCACACCTTTTCCCCCATTATTCAATAATACAGCACTCCTGACTGGGGGGAGGTCAATAACAGTCCCGCAATGGGAACAAAGGGGAGTTCCTTGTCTAAAAGACATATTTGGTGAGGTTGGCTTGTTAACCTTCTCGGATTAACAAAATGCATTCAGTCTGCCACGTTCTTCTTTTTACTTTTACTTTCAATTATGATTAACCCTCAAGGCGTACGGAGTTCCCTGGCAGAGGCCTTTGCCCATCTATCCTATCCGCAACTTGTTTTCTGTTTAGCCTAAAAACTGTGGTAAGGTATTTAGGCTTTATCAGTTCTTAGTTATTTCTGGCCGCTCTGCCCCACATAACTCACCGCCGTGAAAATGCCACATTACCACTTTAAACCACATTAAGATAGTTGCCAGCCCTTTATGCACTTTCTGCCCACTTAAAGCTTAAGGTACATGTCTTCATATGTTCTGGAAGTGCTCTCCCATTGGTCAGTTCTGGACCAGTATTGCATCCAAAAGTTTTTCCTTGTTTAATGTCACTGTGCCTGTTATTGTCAATGTCTTGATTCTGAATGACCTGTCAGCCTTTCTGCTCTCTGGGACTCAGAAATGTGTTGTGTGTCCAGGACTTACAGCTGTGAAGAGAATGATTACAACCCTTTGTCTTCCCTCTCTGTTTTTTTTCTTCATCTTTTATATATTTTTTGGCCCTGGGACGCGTTCTCTGTCTTTGTCACTGTTTGTCCAATCCTCCAAAATTATAGTTCACTCGACAAAATACAAATTGTGTCGTAAGAATGGCAAATAAAATGCACATGGAAGAGTAATATACATGATCTTTACATTTAAAGAATAGAAACATAAATAAATCAACTAAGATGTATTGGTCTCTGACCAGTCAGCCGTTCTTAGAACCATTATAGAAGCACGTGTATAGGACTTTACAAGGCATACTGCCCTTCGTCACAATTAAAACACATTTGCATCTTCATCAGTCTTTTAGAAAGCTTTCAACAACTGCCATCATACATTCACCAAACTTCTAACAACAATATGAACAGCAGTCTTTATACAGCAATATAACAGCAACTGTCACATGAATGCATTTTAAAATAAAGGTCACAATGTTAAAATAGCTCTACAGCACTGCGTACCTGTTTTATTTGAATGCAGGCTAGTAATAAGGTTACACCACTGCTTAGTGAACAGAAAAGGCTCCAGGATTATTAAATCCTGGCTGTTAGCATGGTCAGGAGCGAGTTAGCTGCACAGAATAAATCTCTTTGGTAACTTAGGTGCTTTTGTTTTTGTGATAACTGGAAAATCCCAGCGTAAACCGCTATCAAGGTTTTGTGAAATAGCCCTCTGGATATATTGGTATCTTTGGTCCTTTACCCGTTCACTCTCCAATGTTACAATGTAAAACTGTTTCATTCTAACTTTTGTATTTGAAGACTTGCGCAATTGTTGTTGTGCTGACAGAATTAACATATCTCCTCATATAAAAATAAGCGGGAGGATCATTGGACAACCCCAGACCACTCTCACAGCCATACTTGAGAAACAGGCCATCAAGAAAAGTAAAGTCATCACACCCACCCATAATCTCAACAAGCAGTACCCTCTGTTACCTCTGGGAGGAGATTCTGTTCCCTTCCCCTACGATCCAAACAAGCCATGTCCACCTTTGTGCCAGCATCTATCAGACAATAACAATTCGTCTCTCAATGTGAGTCCATGATTTACACCATTGTCTGTAAGTGTAGCCCTTGCTGTATTTCCTCAGAAATTGCAGCTCTCTTTGTCTTCTTTGTCTTTCTTCATGCATCCACCCTCTCCATGCCACTCTTCTCCTTCCATCAACCTTTCTTCCTTGGTCCATTTTCAAAAAAAGTCTTTCTGAGCTGAGAAGTGTTCACTAATAAGTCTAAAACAATGCCCATGCTTAGGCTTTCATCGGAAAATCTGTTTTGAATGTGTGATTAAAAGTTTTGACAGCAGTGTGTTAGCATTTAAACAAAAATTGCTCTAAATCCACAGTTTTGTGCAGATTGGGATAAGTGTGTAGAGTTTCTAATAAAACTAGAGTTTGATCTGCTTGAACTGCTGCTGTGCAGACTGTGGTTAGAGTTTTGCACACACGGCTACAGTTGTGCCCAACCTTGTTTAGCATTTGATAAAACTGTAAACAGAGATTCTGTTTCTTACTGCTTTAAAAGTCATCAAGTGACTCCCACCTGACAATACAGCATAATGTTTTGTCTGACTTTCCATTGACTTCCACAGTGTTTAGCATCACTTACAGCGACCATATTTGGGGGTCACTTTGCCTGCAGATCAGTCAGGACAACGTAGATATAAAGTGCAATCTATTAGCCAATAAGAGAGCTCTTATGTTCATCTCGGAGGAAATCCATCTCCTGCCATGATTTCATTGAAATTGAATTGAACCCTGGCCTGTAAAACGCCCACACACACACCCGCACACACACACAAACCTAACACCCACACTGGAGTATCTAAATGTGTCGAGAGGATGACTGACAGACTCTATCATTAGCATGATAGGCAACTGACAGCATGTCAGACACAGCTGAAATGACCCGCCCAGGGTAAATGATAATATGCTAATAATACCCTTCCAAACTAAAAGACAATTTGAGGGACAAAATTGAGCGACAGAGAGAAAAAGACAGACACAGCAGTTGTGTTTCCAGCCAAACAAAGTTTAAGAGAGCTTTGGAAATGTCACAAAATAAGATGATGAAACATTGTGATTCCTCCAGCTGAGTTGAAGGTAGTGCTGAGAAATTGTGACATTGTTGCATTACTTTTGTCCAAACTTCAATGCTAACATCATACGTTTAGATTTACTGAAATGTTGTGTGTAAAATGTGTGCTGTGTTAGTCCTACATTTAAATGACAGATGTAATCTCATTCTGGAAACACTTCAGTCTGACAAAATTTATTTATATAGATATATATATATATACAGTACATAAAAAGAGTGTAGAGCTAAGAAGAAAAAACATATATGTATTTTCTTTGCATATATTTGATATTTTTCTAAGATCTAAATTTTAAGTCATTCTTGATATAGTTTATATCCTTGACGTTTCACTTCCAGGATTGCATCGGAAATTTCACTCATTTAGGCCGGATATCCATTGCCTTGGGCTACCTTTTTGTCCTTCTCTTTCTGAGGACTATGGTCAACTGCTCCTCAGATCTCTGCAGGGTAAATCAAGACAGCTAGCTAGACTATCTGTCCATTCTGAGTTTTATGTTCCACAATTAAAACAACTTTTGAACGTACACATGTTCCAATTCAATTTTCTTTATAGTATCAATTAATAACAAGAGTTATCTCGAGACAATTTACAGATAGACCACACTTGACCACATCATTTATAAGGACCCAACATTTCTACTGTCCTTCAAAACAAGTTCCTTCCCGAGCCTATTTTACAGCGGCACCAGTGCTTAGCACCGCCCAAGACGACTGTAATTGGTTTACAGAAAGGCTAATAAACCATAGCTTTCCTCCATCCCAGAATGCAATGTTTAGTAGCAAGGCTTTTCTCCAGCACGCTTTGGAGGAAGGTCTGGCAAAGCGAGACTAGTCTTGATATGTCATTATTATTCTTGCATCAAACCAATTGGATGGAAAGGTGAATCAAGAAGAGGGGATCAGATTCTCAGACCTGTGTGTGTGTGTGTGTGTGTGTGTGTGTGTGTGTGTGTGTGTGTGTGTGTGTGTGTGTGTGTGTGTGTGTGTGTGTGTGCGCGAGCGGGCGCACCAACGTACGTGCATGCATAAGTGCGTACGTACATGTATGTGAGACATCGAGATTAGCATTGGAGAACCCAGGTCAGCTTGTAAATAAAGACAAAGAGGTGGATTTCAATCTGGTGGACTGGTTCATTAGCACAAAAAGTTGACAGATTATTTAGCAAGAGCTTTATTTTGAAGAATTATCTACCTTTACAGCATACAAAAGGATTCTCTGTGTGCCTGTTGTCTTTCAAATATCTCAAGAACATCATCCGATGTACTTCACACTTGGCTTCCTGGGTGACTAATGAACATGCCTTTTGGAATTTGGAGCAGTTTGGACAGCGTTGGATATTGGATGTTCATAAACTGTGAATAAAGGGGGGAAGAATTGCTGCAGCATAACGCTGCATTCACTTTTTCCATGTCTTCCCTTCACAATAAAAGCCCAGATTAAATTCACTCAGAGCATTTTGCTAAGAGGGAACTCAATAAAAAGGCATTTTTTTTGCCGAAGCTACATACTCGAGGCCAATTTGAAACGTATTGAACTGGCACTGCACTGTGAAAATAAATGACACAATCCCAAAATGAGAGACAGCCTATCTACTACAAATACATTAAAAACCCCAGCAAACAGGAAGACAATATCAATATTCCATAATAAAATAAAATAAAACAATGTTACAAGGAAAGAAGGCTTTGGCAAAACAGGAGTGACAGTTTCCTTCAATATGAGCAGAGACAATGTTATATCAAGCCGCATGCATATAATGGAGGACATGCCAGTGTCAATTTATCCTATTGTATTGAATATTGTTTCAGGCTATGCTTGCCCATAGCATCTCAAAACCTCTGTCAAAACAGACACACGGGACGGTTATATTGACAAATGCATTCTGTCTGAAGATGTATCCTTTTCCACTTCAGGTGTATTGCAAAATGGAAACACTGTCTTGCTTCTAGAAACTGTTTAAAGCTCTAGTGCGTAACTTTTTCAAGCCATTGCCAGAAGAATACCTACAAAGCTAATCAAGACTACGAACTTCACACAACTCTCTGTGTTTCTCAATATGACTATGTTCAAAAGATTGTCCTGCACAGTGACTTTCCCGCGCAGAAACCCAAGGGAAGATAATTACCTCTTCTCCATCATGTTTTTTTAATCCTCCATGTCTCCTTGGCTCTCCTATGCTTGACTATAGCTATAACACTGTAGCACAAATAGCTTTAACATGCTATCTAAAATCTCCACAATTCATATTGCACCTGCTGGCCAATCAGATGAATGAATCCTCGCTGTTCCACATTCCCAGTCAAAGTTCAAAGGTTGCTCCCAGACTGTGGATTAGTTTACATTGGCTGCCAGATCGTTCTCATCTATCGCCACTTATTCATTTTAAAGGGTAAAGTCCTTCTTTTTTTTTCAACCTGGACCCTATGTTCCTATGTTTTAGTGTTAAAGTGACTGACAGGAACCAAAATCTTTGACATTGGTCCAGTATTAAGTGTGAACTCTGTAACCAGCAGCTAGAATCGTTACAGGGGTTGTGCCAACTGGCGACCGCACAGGGCCCAGCGCTAGCCTGGTTTTGTATTCATGTCATTTTTTTCTTTCTTTTCTTTTTTTTTACATTCAATATTTTGTTATGCCTGTTCTTGATTCAAGGTGCTCTAAAATGAAAAAATCCAAAAACAATTCTTTTTAATTAGGATGTTATGCCGTTGAGCGTGTCAGTGAGGAAGGACAGCAGAAAATAATGTCAGCTACACAAGAGCATGACCGATTTCGCAAACACCGGAATACAAAGACTTTATTGTTGGGTTTGCAGGCAAGAAGGCAAAGAAAGTGACTTTTACCTTATCCAGCATGGTACGTCAGACGCTATATAAAGCTATAAAAAGAACATAGAGTGGCATGCAGCTGAGCTGCCCTGCTGTAGGTCAGACGGCTGTTATTCCAACTGTTAAATAGTCCGTCTTAACACCAAAGTACAAACATCTCTGCGGCAATGCCTTTCATCCTATCTATGTTGGCTCGTATTTCAGCAACATGAACAGAGGGCTTACGTCCACATTTAACACATGCACACACAGCAAGGCAAACGAGAACATACATGTGCACACGCTCACACAAAATATGGCTATATACCTGCCTGAATAACGGCATTCTCACAGTGATTCTTATGCTTGCATCACGATTTACGTCAACGAGCAGGGCCTCGCACGTAAAGTTTGCACAGGGCCTCGTACTAAAGTCGCAAGCGCTAAACCTGCCAGACTCCATTTAAAAAAGCAATACTTTTTAGCGTGTGTGGAGCCAAAATATTTTCACATGTAAATCGATAAACTGTGTTTATTTTAATGAAAACTAGACTTGTGATGGTTGGAAAAGTGGAAAGACGACCCAAAACGGCTTTTTATAGTTTTATTTTGTTTTTGTCCACTTTGAATGAAGTGTATTTTAAGATACTAAAATTACTGTTTATTTACATGGAGTTTGGTGGCTTTAGCAATAGCAATTTTGCGGATGTCTTTATGTTTAAATAAAGGATCTTACTCTTTACCAGGAAGATCACCCTCCTTAGAAATAATTTCCATAATTCTGTCAATCTGTCAGCGACAAAACAGCACTTTTGTGTAGATAAATACAAGCTGGATAATTACCCTATTATCTTTCATTGTAGCTTGTTTCACTGCTGCCCACTGCAGCGATCTGTGTTAATATTGGACCAATGTCAAAGATTGTTGTTTCCATCAGTCACTTAGACATAAAAACATAGGAAAACCAAAGTTACTCTTAAAAACCAATCTGTTTCCAACTGCTTTTCGTAATGACTTTATGATTGCTTTATTTTTTACTTATTTGTCTACTATGCTACACATTTGTTTTTCTAATTCCACTGAACTTAACTTTTCGCCGCAGTGTACCAACTTCACTTTCGCATCACTCGTACAGCAGCCGAATTGTCTGATAGGAACGTTTGAGAATGTACTGCTGAGAAAGATCCTGTTTTGAACAATATCAAGGTGACATATTAATCTCAGTCTACCAAAAATACTTAAAGGGAGGAAGGCACATATTTATCGGGTCAACACACCAGATAGACAGGACAATTAGGAAATATGGAGAAAGTGAGGAGCAAGTGAGAACAACAACCAAAACAGTTAGAAACCAAAAGACAAGGAAAGAAGAGATAAGAAAAGGAGGAATAAAGGAGAAACAAACCCAGAAAAACACAGACTTAGAATGGTGGGAAGAATGACCGAAGAAAAGAAGACCATAGAGAGGAGAGAGTTGTGTTTTATCGCCCCAGAGGCAGCAGCTTTCCTCAGATAAGAGACAGAAAACAAGCAGCAACTGGTAATTGTTTTGCGCAAGCAATTCCCAAAGGCTTCATGGCAAGAAAGCCGCATAAAAAGATAATTAAAAAGTGTTACTGTGAATGGCTGAGCCGCTCAGCCGGTTTATTTTTTTTTTATTTTTTGTAAAGTGGGAGATTGAGGTAGAGAGAGAGAGAGAAAGTAGCAATCGTGCCCAGGGCTGAACATATGGAGGCCATGTTACTCACAGTCCAGGCAGTCAACTGACAAGGGTTTCAAATCTGCTGTAGTTGCAAAGCATAAAAAAAAAGCACAACGGCTACATCCCAGAGAAGGTATAAGCCCCTTTTACACAGCCTGTTCAAGGCAGGGATGTTGCTTCGTTATTTCACCTCTGTAGGTATGTTTCCATCCATTTGTCAATCAAATTATCTGAAGTTTGCTCAAAACATTCATGCGAATAAAGCTGGTAAAAGGTCAATCCAACGGCTTTAAAGCAAATAAAAGCCTGTGAGTAATGACGTCACATGTTGTTATGCTGTCAAACTGGTATATCGAATAGATTTGAGACATTTCAAGGTGTTTTAATTTATTTTCGCACTGAATCTCAACATTCCAGCTAAAGTTTTCTTACAAATGAGTAATGTTGCACAAGTTGTAATAGTGCTTATGTGCCAGCGTGTGATTTTAGATCAGGCAAAGCAAGAGGAAATAATTAACAGAGTGTCAGAAACCAAACAATGGAGTAAACCAGCTGGGGGCCAAGTGGAGGACTTGTTCTGATTGCAGGTGGGGCAGGCACGGACGAATTCCCGGACATCCTTTCTCAAAGAAGACCACCAGAATCGCTGGGCAAGGAGATGGCAGGTGCGGGCGGAGCCCGGGTGGCAGGCAAGGCAGGGGTTGTGTCCCCACTGTATGACCCGGGACCTTAAATTCTCTGGGACGAAGAGACGACCGTCTGGGCATGCACTGGGACTGGGATGGCCACGGAGGGTCTCTTGAAGTTCCACCTCGATATCCCAGGTCACGGCAGCTACAATGCAGGGATCAGGCAGGATTGATGCAGGTTCCTGGGAAGTGGTGTCATCCTTCTGGAACTGACGGGAGAGAGCGTCCGGCTTGGTGTTTCGGGAACCTGGGCGGTATGACAGGGTGAAGTTGAATCTGGTGAAGAACAAAGCCCAGCGAGACTGTCTGGGGTTAAGACGTTTGGCATTGCGGATGTATTCGAGATTTTTGTGATCTGTCCAGACCAGAAATGGAACTGTGGACCCCTCCAGCCAGTGACGCCACTCCTACAGGGCAACCTTGACAGCCAACAGCTCACGGTCACCAACATCATAATTGCGCTCAGCAGGAGAAAGCCGGCGAGAAAAAAATGCACAGGGGTGCAGCTTGTTGTCCTCTCCTGCCCGTTGAGAGAGTATGGCCCCGACACCCACGTCAGAAGCATCCACCTCGACAACGAACTGCCAGTCTGAATCGGGCATCTGGAGGATGGGGGCAGTGGTGAACCGGGCTTTGAGGGTATGAAAGGCGGTGTTGGCCTCTGAATTTCCGGTAGAAGTTGGCAAAACCGAGGAATTGCTGCAACATCTTTCTATTCCTCGGAACTGGCCAGGAGGTGACTGCCGAGACCTTTGCGGGGTCCATCTGGATATTGCCTTCAGTGACGAAGTATCCCAGGAATGACACATTCTTAGCATGGAACTCACATTTCTCTGCTTTGACGTAGACAGAGTTCTCCAGGAGTCGACGAAGAACCAGCTGGACATGACGGATGTGTTCAGACAGAGTTCTGGAGAATATTAAGATGTCGTCCAGGTACACGAAGACAAACTTATTCAGCATGTCCCGCAGCACATCATTTACCAGCGCCTGGAATACCGCTGGGGCGTTGGTGAGGCCAAATGGCATTACCAGGTACTCGTAATGGCCGGTGTGGGTGTTGAATGCAGTCTTCCACTCGTCACCCTCCCTTACTCGCACTAGGTGGTAAGCATTCCTGAGGTCCAGTTTTGTGAAGATAGTGGATCCCTGGAGCAGCTCAAAAGCAGAGGTGAGTAAAGGCAGAGGGTACCGGTTCTTCACTGTGACTTCATTGAGACCTCGATAATCAATGCAGGGGCGAAGAGAACTATCTTTCTTTCCCACAAAGAAGAACCCGGCACCAGCAGGAGAGGAAGACAGGCGGATAAGTCCAGCTGCCAGGGAGTTCCTGACGTATTCCTCCATAGTTTTTCTTTCCGGAGGGGATAGTGAGTAGAGGTGACCTTTGGGTGGAGCAGTACCAGGGAG